>NW_028327543.1:30000-35945 GCF_031878675.1 Megascapheus bottae | reverse complement strand
CTAACCCTAACCCTTGTCCTTACCCTAAAGCTAACCCTAACCCTAAATCTAAACCTAACCCTAAACCTAACCCTTACGCTTACCCTAACCCTAACCCTAACCCTAACCCTAAACCTAACCCTAAACCTAAACCTAACCCTAACCCTAAACCTAACCCTAACCCTAACCTTACCCTAACCCTAACCCTAACCATAACCCTTACACTTACCCTTACAATAACCCAAACCCTAACCCTAACCCTAAACCTTAACCTAACCCTAACACTAACTCTAACCCCTAACTCTAACCCTAACCATAACCCTAACCCTTACCCTAATCCTAACTCTAACCCTAACCCTTACCCCAATCCTAAAAGTAACAGTAACCCTAACCCTAAACCTTACCCTTCCCCTAACCCTAACCCTAACCCTAAACCCAATCCTAACCATAAACATTACCCTTACACTAAACCTAACCCTAACTCAAACCCTAACCATAACCCTAAAACTAACCCTAACCCTTTCCCTTACCTTAACCCTAACCCTAACACTTACCCTTACCCTAACGCTAACCCTAATCTTAACCTTAACCCTAATTCTAAACCTAACCCCTACCTAACACTAAACCTAACCCTAACTTTAACTCTAACCCTAACCCTAACGTAACCCTTACCCTAACCCTAACCCTAAACCTAACCCTTACCCTTACCGTAACCCTAAACGTAAACCTAACCGGAACCCTAACCCTGACCCTAACTCTAATCATAATCCTAACTCTAACCCTAACCTTAACCCTAACACTTACCCTTACCCTAACCCTAACCCTAACCCTAACCATAACCCTAAACCTAACCCTAACACTAACCCTAACCCCAACCCTAACCCTTACACTTATCCTAACCCTAACCCTAACTCTAACACTTACCCTTACCCTAACCCCTACCCTAACCTAACCCTAACCCTAACCCTTACACTAACCCTAACCCTAACCCTAACCCTTACCCTTACAATAAACCTAAACCTAACGCTAACCCTAACCCTTACCCTTTCCCTTACCCTAAACCTAACCCTAACCCTAACTCTAAAACTTACCCTTATACTAAACCTAAACCTAACCCTTAACCTAAACCTAACCCTAACCCTAACCCTTACCCTTATACTAACCCTAACCCTAACACTAACCCTAACCCTAACACTTAGCCTTACCCTAGCCCTAACCCTAACCCTAAACCTAACCCTTAACCTTACCCTAACCGTAACCCTAAACCTAACCCTAACTCTAACCCTAACCCTATCCTTAACCCTTACCCTTATCCTAACACTAACCCTAACCCTAACCCTAACGCTAACCATAAACCTAACACTTACCCTTAGCCTAACCCTCACCATTACCCTAACCCTAACCCTAATCCTAACCCTAAACCCTAACCCTAACACATAACCTAACCGTAACCTGAACCCTAACCCTAACCCTTACCCTAACCCTAACCAAACCCTTACCCTAACCCTAACCCTAACCCTAACCTTATACCTAACTCTAACCATAACACTAAACCTAACCCTTACCCTTACCCTAAACATAACCCTAAACCTAACCCTAATCCTAATCCTAACCCTAACCTTAACCCTAACCCTAACCCTATCCCTAACCCTTACGCTTACCCTAACCCTAACCCTAACCCTAAACCTAACACTAACCCTAACCGGAACCCTAACCATTAGCTTTACCCTAACCCTAAACCTAACCCTAACCCTAACCCTAACCCTAACCCCTAACCCTAACCCTAACCCTAACCCTAACCCTAACCCTTAATCCTAACCTTAACCCTAACCCTAACCTTAACCCTAACCTTAACCCTAATCCTAACCCTTACCATTATCCTAACCCTAACCCTAACCCTAACCCTAACACATACCCTTACCCTAACCCTAACCCTAACCACAAGCCTAACCCTTGCCCTAACCCTAAACCTAACCCTAAACCTTACACTTACCCTAACCCTAACCCTAAACCTAATCCTTACCCTAAACCTAACCCTAACACTAAACTTAACCCTAACCCTTACCCTAACCCTCTTAACCCTAACCCTTACCCTAACCCTAACCCTAAACCTAACCCTAACCCTAACCCTAACTCGTAACCCTAACCCTAACCCTAACTCTTACCCTTACCCTAATCGTAAACATAACCCTAACCCTAACCCTAACCCTAACCATTACCCTTACCCTACCACTAACCCTAACCCTAACCCCAACCAAAACCCTAAAACTTACCCTTACACTAAACCTAACCCTAACCCTTACCCTTACAGTAACACTAACTCTAAACCTAAACTTAACCCTAACACGAACCCTACCCCTTAACCTTACCCTAAACCTAAACCTAACTCTAACCATAAACCTAACCCTAACCCTTACTCTAAACCTAAACCTAACCCTTACCCGTCCCTTACCCTAACCCTAACCCGAAACCTAACCCTAACCCTAACGCTAACTCTAAGTAGTACCCTTACCCTAACCCTAACCCTAACCCTTACCCTAAACCTAACCCTAATCCTTACCCTAACCCTAACCCAAACCCTTACCCTTATTTTAACCCTAAACCTAAACATAACCATTACCCTTTCCTTAACGCTAACCCTACCCCTAACCCTAATCTTAAACCTAACCCTAACCCTAACAAATACCCTTACCCTAACCCTAACCATAACCCTAACCCTAACCCTAACCCTTAACCCTAACCCTAACAATAACCCTAACCTTTAACCTTATCCTAACCCTAAACCTAAACCTAAACCTAACCCTAACCCTTACCCTTACCCTAACCCTAAACCTAACACTAACCCTAACCCTAACCCTAACCATTACCTTTACCCTAAACCTAAACCGAACCCTAACCCTAACCCTAACCCTTAATCCTAACCCTAACCCTTACCCTAACCCTTAACCCTAACCCTAACCCTAATCCTAACCCTTACCATTATCCTAACCCTAACCCTAACCCTAACCCTAACACATACCATTACCCTAACCCTAACCCTAACCACAAGCCTAACCCTTGCCCTAACCTTAAACCTAACCCTAAACCTTACACTTACCCTAACCCTAACCCTAAACCTAACCCTTACCCTAAACCTAACCCTAACACTAACCTTAACCTAACCCTTACCCTAACCCAAACCCTAAGCCTACCGCTAACCCTAACCCTAAAATTAACTCTAACCCTGATCCTAACACTAAACCTAACCCTAACCCTTACACTAACCCTAAATCTAACCCTTACCCAAACACTATCCATAACCCTAAACTTAACCCAAACCATAACCCTAACCCTAACCTTAACCCTAACCCTAATTAAACCCTTGCCCTTACCCTAACCCTAACTCTAAACCTAACACTAAACCTAACCCTAACCCTAACCCTAACCCTTAGCTTTACCCTACCCATAACCCTAAATCTAACCTTCACCCTAACCCTAACCTTAACCCTAACCCTAACCTAACCCTTGCCCTTACCCTAGCCCTAACCCTAACCCTAACCCTGACCCTTACCCTTACCCTAACCCTAAACCTAACCTTAACCCTAACCCTAACCCTAACCCTAACCTTAACCCTAAATCTTATCCTTACCCTAACCCTAACCATAACCCTAACCCTAAACCTAACACTAACCCTAACCCTAAATCTAACCCTTACCTTTACCCTAACCCTAAACCTAAACCTAACCGTAACCCTGACCCTGACCCTAACTCTAACCATAATCCTAACTCTAACCCTAAACCTAACCATAACATTTACCCTTACCCTAACCCTAACCCTAACCCTAAACCTAAACCTAACTCTAACACTAACCCTAATCCTTGCTCTAACAATAACCATGGCCCTAACCCTAACCCTAACCCTTAACCTTACCCTAACCCTAACCTTACCCCTAACCCTCACCCTAACCCTTACCCAAACCCAAACTCTAACCCAAACTCTTACCCTTACCCGAACCCTTACCTTAACCCTAACACTAACCCTAACCCTAACCCTTACCCTTACCCTAACCCTAACCCTAAACCTAACCCTAACCCTAACCCTAAACCTTACCCTTACCCTAACCCTAACCCTAAACCTAAGCCTAACTCAAACCCTACGCCTAACAGTAACCCTAACACTAACCCTAACCCTAACCCTTACCCTTACATAAGCCTACCCCAAACCTAACCCTAAAACTAACCCTAACCCATAACACTAACCCTACCCTAACCCTAACATTTACATTTATCCTAACCGTAACCCTAACCTTAACACTTTCCCTTACCCTAACCCCTACCCTAACCCTAAGCCTAGCCCTACCCCTTACCCTAAGCCTAACCCTAAGCCTAACCCTTACCCTTACCCCAAATCTAACCCTAACCCTAACCCTAACCCTAACCATTACCCTTATCCTAACCCTAACCCTAACCCTAACCCTTAACCTACCCCTAGCCCTAACCTTACCCCTAACCCTAACCCTAACCCTTACCCAAACCCAAACTCTAACCCAAACACTTACCCCTACCCTAACCCTAACCTTAACCCTAACACTAACCCTAAAATTAACCCCAATTCTAACCCTAAACTTTACCCTTATACTAAACCTAACCCTAACCCTAACCATAACCATAACCCTAGCATTAACCCTAACCCTTACCCTTACCTTAAACATAACCCTAAACCTTACCATTACCCTAACACTAACCCTAAACCTAACCATAACCCTAACTCTAACCCTAACCCTTACCCTTACCCTAAACCTAACCCTAATCCTTACCGTTATCCTAAACCTAACCCTAACCCTAACCCTAACCCTAATCCTAACCCTAACCCTAAACCTTACCCTTACACCAAACCTAACCCTAACCCTTACCCTAACCATAACCCTAACACTAACCCTAACCCTGACCTTACCCTTACCCTTACCCTTACCTTAACCCTAAACCTAAACCTTACCCTAACCCTAACCCTAACCATAACCATAACCCTAGCATTAACCCTAACCCTTACCCTTACCTTAAACATAACCCTAAACCTTACCATTACCCTAACACTAACCCTAAACCTAACCTTAACCCTAACTCTAACCCTAACCCTTACCCTTACCCTAAACCTAACCCTAATCCTTACCGTTATCCTAAACCTAACCCTGACCCTAACCCTAACCCTAATCCTAACCCTAACCCTAAACCTTACCCTTACACCAAACCTAACCCTAACCCTTACCCTAACCATAACCCTAACCCTAACCCTAACCCTTACCCTTACCCTAACGCTAACCCTAAACCTAACCTTAACCCTAACACTAACCCTAAAACTTACACTTACCCTAAACCTAAACCTACCTCTAAATCTAACCCTAACCCTAACCGTTACCCTAACGCTAACCCTAATCCTTACCCTAATCCTAACCCTAACCCTAAACTTAACCCTAACCCTAACCCTAACCCTTACCCTTACGCTAACCCTAAATCTAAACCTAACCCTAACCCTAACCCTAATCCTAAACTTAACCCTAACCCTAACCCTATCCCTAAACCTTACCCTTACACTAACCCTAACCCTAAACCTAACCTTAACCCTAACCCTTACCCTTACCCTAACCGTAACCCTACACCTAACCCTAAACCTTACCCTTACCCTAAACCTAAACCTAACTTTAACCCTAACCCTAACCCTAACCCTAAACTTAACCCTAAACCTTATCCTTACCCTAACCCTAACCATAACCCTAACCCTAAACCTAACCCTAACCCTAAACCTAAACCTTACCCTTACCCTAACCCTAAACCTAAACCTAACCGTAACCCTTACCCTGACGCTAACTGTAACCATAATCCTAACTGTAACCCTAAACTTAACCCTAACATTTACCCTTACCCTAACCCTAACCCTAACCCTAAACCTAACTCTAACACTAAACCTAACCCTTACCCTAACAATAACC
>NW_028327543.1:12500-25000 GCF_031878675.1 Megascapheus bottae | reverse complement strand
AACCCTTACCCCTACCCTTACACTTACCCTAATGCTAAACCTAACCCTTACCCTAATTCTAAACTTAACACATACCCTTACCCTAACCCTAACCCTAACCGTAACCCAAAAACTAACCCTAACCCTAACCCTAATCCTAACCTAACCCTTACCCTTACCCTAACCCTAACCCTAACCGTAACCTTAACCTTAAACCTAAAGCTAACCTTAACACCTTACCGTTACCCTTACCCTAACCATAACCATACTACCTAACCCTAACCCTAACCCTGTCCCTCACCCTATCCCTTACCCTTACCTAACCCAACCCTAACCCTAACCCTAACCCTAACCCTAACCCCTTATCCTAACCCTATGCTAACCCTAACACTAACACTTACCCTTTCCCTAACCCCAACCCTAACCATAAACATAACACTTACCCTAACCCTAAACCTAACCCTAACCTTTACCCTATCCCTAACCCTAACATTAACCCTAACCCTTACCCTAACCCTAAACCTAACCCCTAACCCTAACCCTTACCCTAACCCTAACCCTACCCTTACCCTTAACCTAACCTAACCTAACCCTAAACCTAAACTTAACCCTTAACCAAACCTAACCCTTCCCCTTCCCCTAACCCTAACCCTAAAACTAACACTAACCCTAACCCTAACCGTAAACCCCTAACCCTAACCCTAACCCTTACCCTTATCCTAACCCTAACCCTAACCCTAACACTTATCCTTACCATAACACCTACCCTAACCCTAACCCTAACCCTAACCCTTACCCTAACTCTAACCCTAACCCTAACCCTTATACTTACTCTAACCCTAAACAAACCCTAACCCTAACTCTAACACTAACCCTTACCCTTACCCTAACCTAACCTAACCCTAACCCTAAACTTCACTTACCCTAAACCTAACCTTAACCCCTAACCCAAAACCTAACCCTAGTCCTAACCCTAACCCTTACCCTAACCTTAACCCTAACCCTAACCCTAACCGTAACCCTAACCCTAACCCTAACCCTAACCTTTACCCTTACCATAACCCTAAATCTAACCCTAACCCTTACACTTGCCCTAACCCTAACCCTAACCCTAAACCTAACCTTAACCGTAACCCTTACCCTAACCTAACCCTAACCCTAAACCTAAACCTAACCCTAACCCTAAACCTAAACCTAACAATAACCCTAACCCTAACCCTTACCCTAACCCTAACACTACCCCTAACCCTACCCCTAACGCTTACCCTAAACCTAACCCTAACCCTAACCCTTATCCTAACACTATCCCTAACACTAACCCTAACCCTAACCTTAACCTTACCCTAACACTAACCCTAACCCCTAACCCTAACCCATACCCTAACCCTATCCCTAACCCTAACCCTAACCCTTACCCTAACCCTAACCCTAACCCTTACCCTAAGCCTAACACTAACCCGAACCCTAACCCTAACCCTTACCCTAACCTTAATCTTAACCCTAACCCTAACCCTAGCCCTAAACCTAACCTTAACCCTAACCCTTATCCTTTGCCTGACCCTAACACTAACCCTAACCCTAAACCTAAACTTAACCTTAACCCTAACCCTTATCCTTTCCCTAACCCCAACCCCAACCCTAACCCTAAATCTAAGCCTAACCCTAAACCGAACCCTTACCCTTACCCTAAACCTAACCCTAAACCTAACCCTAACCCTTACCCTTATCGTAACCCTAACCCTAACCCTAACCCTAACCTTAACACTAACCCTTACCCTTACCCTAAACCTAACCCTAACCCTAACCCTAAACATAACCCTAAACCTAACCCTTACCCAGCCATAACCCTAACCCTAACCTAACCCTTACACTTACCCTAATCCTAACCCTAACTTTAACCCTAAAACTAACCCTAACCCTAACCCTTACCCTTAAACTAACACTAACACTAACCTTAATGCTAACCCTAACCCTAACTCTAAACCTAACCCTAACCCCAACCCTAAACCTAACCCTAACCCTAACCCTAACCCTTACCCTAACCCTAAACCTACACATAACCCTTACCCTTTCCCTAACCTAATCCTAACTGCTAACAATAAACCTTACCCTTAACCTATCCCTTACCCTAACCCTAAACCTAACCTTAAACCTCACCCTAACCCTAACCCTAACACTAACCCTAATCCGAAACTTAACCCTCACCCTAACCTAACGCTAACCCTTACCCTTACCCTAAACCTAACCCTAACCCTAAACCTTACCGTTAACCTATCCCTAAACCTAACCCTAACCCCAAACCTAAACGTAACCCTAACCCTAACACTAACCCTTACCCTAACCCTAACCCTTACCCTAACCATAACGTTAACCCCAACAGTAAACCTAACCCTAACCCTAACCCTAACCCTAACTCCTTACCCTAACCCAAACTCTAAACCTAATCCTAAACCTTACCGTAACACATACACTTACCCTAACCCTAACGTTAACCCCAACACTAAACCTAAACCTAAACCTAGGCCTAACCATAACCCTAACCCTAAACCTAACCCTAACCCTCACCCTAACCCTTCCCCTAACCCTAACCTTAATGTCAACACTAAACCTAAACCTAACCCTAAACCTAACCCTTACTCTTACCCTAAACCAAACACTAAACTTTACCCTAACCCTAACCCTAACCCTAACCCTAACACTTACCCTTAACCCAACCCTTACCCTAACACTAAGCCTTACCATAACTCTAACCCTAACACTAACCCTAACCCTAACCCTAACCCTTACCCTTACATTAACCCTAACCGTAAACCTAACCCTTAACCTTACCCTAACCCTAATCCTAACCCTTACCCTAACCTAACCCTAATCCTAACCCTTACCATAACCCTAACCCTAATCCTAACTCTAACCCTTACCCTTACCCTAACCATAACCCTAAACCTAAACCTACCCCTTAACTTAACCCTAAGCCTTACCCTTACCCTAGCCCTAACCCTAACCCTAACCCTAACCCTAAACCTAACCCTAAACCTAACCCTTACCCTTAAACTAACCCTTACCCTAAACCTAACCCTAACCCTTAACCTTACCCAACACTAACAATCACCTTAACCCTACCCCTACCCCTAACCCTTACAGTTACCGTTTCCCTAACAGTAACCCTAACCTTAACCCTTACCCTTATCCTAACCCTAAACCTAACCCTAACCCTTACCTTTACCCTCACCCTAACTCTAAACTTAACCCTAACCCTAACCCTAACCCTTACCCTAAACCTAAACCTAATCCTAAACCTAACCCTTACCCTTACCATAACCCTAACCCTAACCCTAAACGTAACACTAACCCTATCCTTAACCCTAACCCTTACCCTTACCCTAACCCTAACCCTAACCCTAACAGCTAACCCTAATGATAACCCTAACATTAACCCTTACCCTTACCCTAACCCTAATCCTAACACTAACCCTAACTGTAACACTTACCCTAACCCTAACCCTAACCCTTACCCTTACCCTCACCTTAACGTAACTTTAACCTTAACCCTAACCTAACCCTTACCCTTACCATCACCCTAACTCTTACCCTTACCCTAACCCTAACCCTAACCCTACACTAACCCTAACCCTTACACTTACCCTAACCCTAACTCTAACCCTAACCCTTATCCTAAACCTAACCCTAACCGTAAGCCTAAACCTAACCCTTACCCTAACCCTAACCCTAACCCTAACCCTAACCCTAACCCTTACCCTTAACCCAACCCTAAACCTAAAACTAACCCTAACCCTAACCCTAACGCTAACCTTAACCCTACACTAACCCTAACCCTAACTCTTACCCTAACTCTAACCCTAAACCTAACCGTAACTCTAACCCCTAACCCTAACCCTAACCCTAACCCTTTCCCTTAACCTATCCCTAACCCTAACCTTAATGCTAACCCAAATCCTAACCCTACCCCTTACCCTAATCCTAACCCTCACCCTTACCCTTTCCCTAACCCTAGCTCTAACTCTAACCCTAACCCTTACCCTTAACCTAACCCTAACCCTAAACCTAATCCTAACCCTAACCCTAACGCTAACCTTAACCCTACAGGAACCCTAACCCTTATCCTTTCCCTAACCCTAACCCTAACCCTTACCCTTACCCTAACCCTAACCCTAACCCTAACCCTAACCCTAACCCTAACTCTTACCCTTAACCTAACCCTAACCCTAACCTTAACCCCAACTCTAAACCTAACCCTAACCCTAACCCTAACCCTCACCCTAAATATAAACTTAACCCTAACCCTGACCATAACCCTTACCCTAACCGAAACCCAATCCTAACCCTAACACTTACCCTTACCATAACCCTAAACCTAACCCTAAACCTAACTCTAACATTAACCCTAACACTTTCCCTTACCCTAACCCTAAACCTAACCCTAACCCTAAACCTTACCCTTACCCTAACCCGAACCCTAAACCTAACCCTAACCCTAACCCTAACAGCTAACCCTAACCCTAAACCTAACCCTTACCCTTACCCTAACCCTAACCCTAACCCTATCTGTAACACTTATCCTAACCCTAACCCTAAACCTAACCCTAGCCCTAACAGCTAACCGTAACCCTAACCCTTACATTAACCCTTACCCTTACCCTAACCCTAATTCTAACCCTAACCCTAACTGTAACACTTACCCTAACCCTAACCCTAACCCTTACCCTTACCCTAACACTTACCCTTACCTTAACCTTAACCTTAACCCTAACCCTAACCCTTATCCTAACCCTAACCCTAACCCTAAACCTAACCCAAACCCTACCACTAACACTAACCCTAAATACCAACCCTAACCCTTACCCTAAAGCTAAGCCTAACCCTAACCCTAACCCTTACCCTTACCCTAACCCTAACCATAACTCTAAACCTAACCATAACCCTAAGCCTAAACCTTACGCTAACCCTTACTCTAACCCAAACCCTAACCTCCACCTTAACCCTAACCCTAACCCTACACTAACCCTAACCCTTACCCTTACCCTAATCCTACCCCTAACCTTAACCCTAACCCTTACCCTAAACCTAACCCTAACCCTTACCCTAACACTAACACTAACCCAAACCTCAACCTTAACCCTAACCCTAACCCTAAACCTAACACTAACCCTAACCCTAACCTAACCCTAACCCTAACCCTAACTCTTACCTTAACCATAACCCTAACCCTAACCTTAACCCCAACTCTAACCCTAACCCTTACCCTAACCCTAACCCTAACACTAACCCTAACCTTAAACCTAACCCTTACCCTTACCCTAACCTTAACCCTAAACCTAACCCTAACCTTTACGCTTAGCCTCACCATAACCCTAACCTTAATCCTAACCCTAACCCTAACCCTAAGCTTAACCCTAACCCTTATCCTTACCCTAACCCTAACACTAACCCTAACCCTACAACTAACCCTAAGTGTAAACCTAACACTTAACCTTACTGTAAACCTAACCCTAAACCTAACCCTAAAGCTTACCCTACCCTAACCCTAAATCTAACCCTAAACCTTACCCTAACCCTAACCCTAAACCTAACCCTGACCCTAACCCTAAACCTAAACCTAACCCTAACCCTAACCCTAACACTTACGCTTACCCTAACCCCTAACCTAACCTTAACGCTAACCATAACCCTTACACTAACCCTAAGCCTAACCCTACCCCTAACCCTTACCCTTACCCTTTCCCTAACCCTAACCCTAACCCTAACCTTACCCTTACCCTAACACTAAACCTAACCCTTACCCTAACCCTAAGCCTAACCCTAACCCTAACCCTTACCCTTACCCTCAGCCTAAACCTAACCTTAACCCTAACCATACTCCTAACCCTTACCCTTACCCTTACCCTTTCCCTAACCCTAACCCTAACCATAACCCTAACCCTAAACCTTACCCCTAAGCCTAAATCTAAACCTAACCCTAACCCTTACCCTTATCCTAACCCTAACACTAAACCTAACACTTACCCTTACCCTAACCCCTACCATAACCCTAAGGCTAACCATAACCCTTACCTTAACCCTAACCCTAACCCTAATCGTTACGCTTACCCTCAGCCTAAACCTAACCCTAACACCAACCCTTACCCTCACCCTAACCGTAACCCTAAACCTTACCCTAAACCTAAACTTAACCCTTACCCTAAACCTAACCCTAACCCTAAACCTAACCCTTACCTTACCTTAACCTTAACCCTAACCCTAACTCTTACCCTTATCCTCACGCTAAACCTAACCCTAACCTTAACCCTAACCATAACACATATCCTTACCGTAACCCTAACCCTTACCTTAACCCTAACCCTAAACTTATCCCTAACTCTAACCCTAACCCTAACCTTAACCCTCAGCCTTACCCTTTCCCGAACCCTAACGCTAACCCTTACCCTTATCCTAACCCTAACCCTACCCCTAACCCTTACCCTTACCCTTCCCTAACCCTAACCCTAACCCTTAGCCTTACCCTAACACTAAATCTAACTCTAACCCTAACCCTAACCATAACCCTAACGCTAACCCTAACCCTTACCCTTAACCTAACCCTAACCCTAAACCTTACTCTAACCCTAACCCTTTCCCCAACCCTAATCCTAACCCTAACCCTAACCCTAAACCTAACCTTAACCCTAGCCCTTATCCTTCCCCTAACCCTAACTCTAGCCTTAACCCTAAACCTAAGCGTAACCCTAAACCTTACCCTTACCCTTACCCTAACCCTAACCCTAAACCTAACTCTAATCCTTAACCTTACCCTATCTCTAATCCTAACCCTTCCCCTAACCTTAACCCTGACCCTTACCCTTACCCTAACCCTAACCCTAAACCTAACCCTAAACTGAACCCTAACCCTAACCCAAAGCCTTATCCTAACACTAACCCTAACCCTAACCTAACCCTTACCCTTAACCTATCCCTACCCCTACCCTTAATGCTAACCCAAACCCTATCCCTAACCCTTACCATAACCCTAACCCTAAACCTAATCCTTACCCTAACCCTAACTCTAACACTAACCCTAACCCTTACCCTTTCCCTAAAACTAACTCTAACCCTAACCCTTACCCTTAACCCAACCCTAAACCTAAAACTAACCCTAACCCTAACCCTAACGCTAACCTTAACCCTACATTAACCCTAACCCTAACCCTTACTCTAACCCAAACCCTAACCTCCACCTTAACCTTACACTAACCCTAACCCTAACCCTTACCCTTATTCCAACCCTAACCCTAACCCTAACACTTACCCTTACCCTACCCCCTACCCCAACTGTAACGCTAACCCTAACCCTTACCCTAACCCTAACACTAAGCCAACCCTTACCCTTACCCTAACCCTAACCCTAACCCTAACCCTAACCCTACCGAAACAGCTAAACCTAACCCTAACCCTAGCCCTTACCCTTCCCGAACCCTAACCCTAACCCTAACCTAACTGTAACACTTACCCTAAACCTAACACTAACCCTAACCTCTACCCTTACACTAACATTAACCCTAACCTTAACCTCAAGCTTATACCTGACCCTAACCCTAACCCTAACTGTTACCATAACCCTAACCCTAACCCTAACACTCACCCTTACCCTAACCCTAACATTAACCCTAAACCTATCCCTTATCCTAACCCTAACCCTAACGTAACCCTAACCTAACCCCAACCCTTAAACTAACCCTAACACTCACCCTTACCCTTACCCTACCAATAACCCTAACTCTAACCCAAACCATAACCCTAACCCTTACCCTTACACTAACCCTAACCCTAAACCTAAACCTAACTTGATCCCTTACCCTAACCCTAACCCTAATCTCAAAATTAACTCTGACCCTAACCCTAAACCTATCCATTACCCTTACCCTAAACCTAACCCTAAACCTAACCCTAACCCTAAACCTAACGCTTAACATTACGCTAACCCTAACCCTAAACCTAACCCCTAACACTAACCTTAACCCTAACCCTAACCCTTACCCTAACCCTAACCCTAACCCTAAAACTAACCCTAACCCTAACACTTACCTAACCCTAACCCTAACCCTTACCCTTACCCTAACCCTAAGCCTAACCTTAACCCCAACCCTAAACCAAACCCTAACCCTAACCCTAACCCTAACCCTTATCCTAACCCTAACCCTAACCCTAAACTTAACTGCAACACTAAACCTAACCCCTAACCCTAACCCTAACCCTTACCCTTACCCTTACCGTAACCCTAAACCTAACCCTAACCCTAACCATACCCAAAATGATACCCTAACCCTAACCCTAATCCTAACCCTAACCCTTACCCTAAACCTAACCCTAACCCTAACCCTAACCCTAACCATAAACCTTACAATTACCCTACCCGTAACCCTAAACCTAACCCTAAACTTTACCCTTATCATCACCCTAACTCTAACCTTAACCCTAACCCTAACCCTAACACTAACCTTAACCCTAACCCTTATCCTTACCCTAACCCTAACACTAACCCTAACCCTAAAGCTAACCCTAACTGTAAACCTAACACTTAGCCTTATTGTAAACCTAACCCTAAACCTAACCCTAAACCTTACCCTAACCCTAATCCTAACCCTAAACTTAACCCTAACCCTAACCCTAACACTTACGCTTACCCTAACCCCTACCCTAAACTTAACGCTAACCATAACCCTTACCCTAACCCTAAGCCTAACCCTAACCCTAACCCTTACCCTTACCCTCAGCCTAAACCTAACCTTAACACTAACCCTACCCCTAACCCTTACCCTTACCCTTTCCCTAACCCTAACCCTAACCCTAACCCTTACGCTTACCCTAACACTAAACATAACTCTAACCCTAAAACTAACCCTAACCCTAACCCTTACCCTTACCCTCACCCTAACTCTAATCTTAACCGTAACCCTAACCCTAACCCTAACCCTAACCCTTATCCTTACCCTAACCCTAACTCTGACCCTAACACTAACCCTAACGCTAACCCTAAACCTAATCCTAACCCTTACCCTTACCCTAACCCTAAAACTTACACTAACCCTAACATTAACCCTTACACTTATTCCAACCCCACCCCTAACCCTAACACTTACCCTTACCCTAATCCCTACCCCAACCCTAACGCTAACCCTTACCCTTACCCTAACCCTAAACCTAACCTTAATGCTAACCCTAACCCTAACACCTTCCCTTACCCTAACCCTACCGTAATCCTACACCTTACCCTAAACCTAACCCTAACCCTAACCCCAACCCTTACCTTACCTTAACCCTAACCCTAACCCTAACTTTTACCCTTACCCTAATGCTAACCCTAACCCTAACCATAACCCTAAACCTAACCCTAACACATATCCTTACCGTAACGCTAACCCTAACCTTAACCCGAACCCTAACCTTATCCCTAACCCTAACCCTAACCCTAACCCTTACCCTTACCCTTACCCTAACCCTAACCCTAAACTTAAATGCAACACTAAACCTAACCCTAATTCTAACCCTTACCTTTACCCTAACCGTAACCCTAAACCTAACCCTAACCCAAAACCTTACCCTAACCCTAACCCTATTCCTAACCCTAACCCTTACCCTACCCTAACCCTAACCTTAACCATAACCCTTACCATTAACCTAACCGTAACCCTAAAGCTAACCCTAAACCTTAACCTTACCCTAACCCTAACCTTAATGCTAAACCTAACCCTAAACGTTACCCTAACCCTAACACTGACCCTAATCCATACCCTTACCCTAACCCTACACTAACCTTAACACTAACCCTTACTCTTACCCTAACCCTAACCCTAACCCTATCCCTTACCCTAACCGTTACCCTAACCCTAACCCTTAACCTTACCCTAAGGCTAACCCTAATCCTAACCCTAACCCAAACCCTAACCTTAACCCTAACCCTAACCCTAACCCTAACCCTTACACTTACCATAACCCTAACCCTAAACCTAACCCTAATCGTAACCCCAACCCTAACCCTTACCCTTACCCTAACCCTAAACCTAACCCTAACCCTAACCCTAACCGAAACAGCTAAACCTAACCCTAACCCTAGCCCGTACCCTTACCCTAATCCTAACCCTAACCCTAACCTCACCGTAACACTTACCATAAACCTAACCCTAACCCCTACCCTTACACTAACACTAACCCTAACATTAACCCCAACTTTAAACCTGACCCTAACCCTAACCCTAACAGTTACCATAACCCTAAACCTAACCCTAACACTTACCCTTACCATAACCCTAACATTAAACCTAAACCTAACCCTTATCCTAACCCTAACCCTAACGTAACCCTAACCGTAACCCTAACCCTTAAACTAACCCTTACATTAACCCTAAACCCTAACCCTAACCCTTACCTTAACCCTAACCTTAACAATAACCCTAACCCTTACCCTTACCTTACGCTACCCCTAACCCTAACTCTAACCCAAACCATAACCCTAACCCTCACACTTACACTAACCCTAACCCTAAACCTAACCTTAACCTGAATCCTTACCCTAACCCTAACCCTAACCCTAACCTCAAACTTAACTCTGACCCTAACCCTAAACCTAACCATTACCCTTACCCTAAACCTAACCCTAAACCTAACCCTAACCCTAACCCTAATGCTTACCCTTACCCTAACCCTAACCCTAAACCTAACCCCTGACCCTAACCATAACCCTAACCCTAACCCTTACCCTTACACTTACCCTAACCCTAACCCTAACCCTAACCCTAAAACTAACTAACCCTAACCCTAACCCTAACCCTTACCCTTAACCTAACCCTAAGCCTATCCCTCACCCCAACCCTAAACCAAATCCTAACCCTAAACCTTACCCTAACCCTAACCCTAACCCTTATCCT
This sequence comes from Megascapheus bottae, assembly GCF_031878675.1. Classification (NCBI taxonomy): domain Eukaryota; kingdom Metazoa; phylum Chordata; class Mammalia; order Rodentia; family Geomyidae; genus Megascapheus; species Megascapheus bottae. The sequence continues at coordinate 14,105 of NW_028327543.1, read as the reverse complement.
AACCCTAACCCTAACCGTAACCTAAAACCTAACACTAACCCTAACCCTGACCATTAACCTTACCGTAACCCTGACCCTAAACCTAACCCTTACACTTACCCTAACCCTAACCCCAAACCTAACCTTAAACCTAAACCTAACCGCTAAGCCTTACCCTAACCCTAACCCTAACCCTTACCCTTATCCTAACCCTAACCCTAACCCTTACGCTTACCCTAACCCCTACCCTAATCTTAACGGTAACCATAACTCTTACCCTAACCCTAAGCCTAACCCGAAACCTAAACCTTACCCTTACCCTCAGCCTAAACCTAAGCTTAACCCTACCCCTACCCCTAACCCTTACAGTTACCGTTTCCCTAACAGTAACCCTAACCTTAACCCTTACCCTTATCCTAACCCTAAACCTAACCCTAACCCTTACGCTTACCCTAACCCCAACCTAATTTTAACGCTAACCATAACCCTTACCCTAACCCTAACCCTAACGCTTACCCTTAACCTAACCCTAACCCTAAACCTAACCCTAACCCTAAGCCTAACCCTAACCCTAACCTAACCCTAACCCTTACCCTTAGCCTCACCCTAACCCTAATCTTAACCCTAACCCCAACCCTAACCTTAACCCTAACCCTTATTCTTACCCTAACCCTAACACTGCCCCTAACACTAAACCTAACCCTAACCCTAAACCTAACCATTACCCTTACCCTAACCCTAGCCCTAAACCTAACCCTAACCCTTACCCTTACCCTAACCCTAACCCTAACCCTAACCCTAACAATAACCCTTACCCTAACCCTAACCCTAACCTAAACCTTACTCTTACCCTAACCCTAACCCTAACACCTATCCTAACCCTAACACTAACATTAGCCCTAAACCTTAACCTAACCCTAACACTAACCCTAACCCCCAATCCTAACTCTTACCCTAACCTTAAACCTAACCCTAAACCCTAACCCTATCCCTAACCCTAACCCCTCACCCTAACACTGCCTTAACACTTACCCTTTTCCTAACTCTAACGCTAACCCTAACCCTAACCCTTACCCTAACCCTAAACCTATCCCTAACCCTTACCCTTACCCTAAACCTAAACCTAACCCTAAACCTAACTCTTACCCTTCCCTTAACCCTAACACTAACCATAACCCTAAACCGTACCCGTACCCTAAACCTAACCCTAACCCTTACCTAAACCTAACTTTAAACCTAACCCTAACCCTTACCTAAACCTAACTTTAACCCTAACCCTAACCCTTACCCTTACCTTAACCCTAAACCTTACCCTAACCCTTACCCTTACCCTAATGCTAAACCTAACCCTTACCCTAACTCTAAACTTAACACATACCCTTACCCTAACCCTAACCCTAACCCTAACTGTAACCCTAAAACTAACCCTAACCCTAACCCTAACCCTAACCCTAAACCTTACCCTAACCCTAACCTTAACCCCAACACTAAACCTAACCCTAACCCGAACCCTTACCCTAACCCTAACCTAACACTTACCCTTACCCTAACCCTAACCGTAACCTTAATCTTAAACCAAAAGCTAACCCTAACCCTTACCCTTACCCTAACCCTAACCGTAACCTT
>NW_028327543.1:0-10000 GCF_031878675.1 Megascapheus bottae | reverse complement strand
CTGACTCTAATCCTAACCGTAACTCTAAAAATAACCCTAATCCTAACCCTAACCCTATCCCTTAACCTAACCCTAACCCTAATCCTAACCCTTACCCTTACCCTAACCCTAAACCTAACCTTAAAACCCAACCCTAAAACTGACCCTAACACTAACCCTAACCCTAACCCTTACCCTTAATCTTACCCTAACCCTAACCCTAAACCTAACCCTAACCTTAACCCTAACCATTACCCTAACCCTAACCCTAATCCTAAACCTAGTCCTTACCCTCACCCTAACCCTAACCCTAAACCTAAACCTAACCTTAACAATAAACTTAACCCTAACCCTTACCCTTACCCTAAACCTAACCCTAAACCTAACCCTAAAAATAACCCTAACCCTAACCCTAACTCTAAACCTTACCCTTACCATAACCCTAACAATAAACATAACCCTAACCCTACCCTTACCCTCACCCTAAACCTAACCTTAACCCTAACCCTAACCCTAACCCTAACCTTAACCCGAACCCTTATTCTTACTCTAAACCTAAACCTAAACCGAACCCTAACCCTAAACCTAACCCTTACCCTTACCATAACCCTAAACCTAACCCTAACCCTTACACTTACCATAACCCTAACCCTAACCCTAAACCTAACCTTAAGAGCGTCCCCTCTTATCCCATCCTTGACTGCGATTCCTCTTGGGGGGGGGGAATTCATCCATCTGGGGCTTAGATCTGCGGAGTTGTTCGATTGGTGACTGTTGCAGATGTGACCATTGGACGGGTACTGGCCATAGGTGTTGATTTGTTCCCAGCCATAGCTTCAGTTGTCACTTTACTTGGAGTAGAAACAACAGGAGTTGGCTTGATATTGGCTGTTGGTGGATCTGAAGTGCTGGCAATTCCTCGTTCTTCAGAAGCTGCAGTAGTTTTCAACGTGATCTGTCTCTGCTGTTCTGGGACCTTACTAGTAGGTTCTTGAGGCTCTCTTCTCTGCTCCAAGTGCCTCCCTTGATGCTCTCGGAGTTCTCTCTCCAATCTACTGATTCGACCTTCTTAATGGGACTTAAGAGCTGTCATACGAACATCAAGTACATTTTTTTGCTAATGTTCCATTCTCCCCCTTCTTTTAAACAATGCAATAATTCAAACCTAAATGATTTTCTTGATTAAACCTTGAACATGTTCACTCACTCATTCATACACACTCATACTCAAAGATTTTAAAGTGCACAAAATTAATATTGGCCGTTCATTTTCCGGAAGTTTGTGTCAAGAGAGCTTTGCCAATTTTACTCTTGCAGGTGAGAACCAGGTTCAAAACAAAACTTTAGAAAAACCTTAAGGATCCATATTTAAAACTGGTACCAATTTCAAAGACAAAACTGGACAAGAAAAAATATGTAACACGAACAAGACAAAGAAACAGAGACTTTTACACTTAACATAAAAACATGAATTCAGGTCTTTTCCCCATTACTGGATGCATTACTGGAGGGTTGCGGGTGAAGGTCCAGTGAGTCGCTGCGTGGATGACCACTGTCACTCTCCACAATCCGAACATAGCGTTCAGGCAGCCAGCGGGCATCATTTTCCTCCTGTGAGAAAACACATACATGCCCTCTACCCCAGGTTAGAACAGGATCTGGTCCATGCCAAGCACCAGTTAGAGGATCCTTCCATTTTACTAAGGCAAAAGCACACTGCTCTCTTTTTTCCCAGAATCGCTGAGCAGCAGATAAATTATTTGAATCCAAATTCAAAAAATTTAAAACAAATAAAGCATGATTAAGTATATTCACAGGGGTAGCGGGATACGACTCTCCTTTCTGTATTTTAGCAATTTGATGTTTTAATACTCCATTAGCTCTCTCCACGATGCCTTGACCTTGAGGATTGTAAGGAATGCCTGTAATATGAGTGATATTATAAGAATGGCAGAAGGATTGAAATGCTTGGCCTGCATAGCCAGGGCCATTATCTGTTTTTATTTGCGAGGGAATCCCCATCACAGCAAAACATCGAATGCAGTGAGAAATACAATGTTTAGTAGCTTCCCCAGCAAGGGGGGTGGCCAGGATAAAATTAGAATAAGTATCTACAGTAACATGAACATATTTTAATCGGTCAAATGATGGAACATGTGTGACATCCATCTGCCAAATGTGATTAGAAAGCAGTCCTCATGGATTTATACCTAAATGAGGAGCTGGTGAGAAGGGCACACAGTTGGAGCAAGTTTTAACTATTTGACGTGCCGCTTCTCTAGATAATTTAAACTGTCGGCGCAAGGCTCGGCTGTTTTGATGATGGATGGCATGTGTCTGCTTAGCAAGTTCAACTTGAGTTAAATAAACTCTGGTGGCAGAATCAGTAACTGCGTTACCCTCACTTAAAGGGCCAGGAAGATTAGTGTGAGCTCGAACGAAGCCAAAAAAACAGGGGTGGTTGCGAGAACAAAGCAAAGTTTGTACTTGGCGAAATTGGGTCTGGATATTGGAGTTAGTAGTTCCAATAAAGGGAACAGTTTCTATGACTTGAAGAGCACGAATTACATATTGGCTGTCTGAGTATAAGTTAAAGGGCTCGTCTTGTAACAGGACGAGTGCTTGTATAACAGCCTCTAACTCTACCTCTTGGGCGGAGGAAAAACCTGTAACCCAAGATTGAGTTTTCCCACTAATGGTCAAAGCAGCCGTTCCATTAGAGGATCCATCTGTAAATACTAAAGCGGCAGAAGATAAAGGCGAGGCCTGTACTATGTAAGGAAATAGGAACATATGACACGCAGCAAATTGGAGGAGTTTGTTAGACGGGTAGTGATGCAAAATTTTTCCCATATAATTGGCCCAAGCAATGGCCCAAGAATCGCAATGGGCGAATAGCCAATCTTGTTGTTGTGAATTATATGGAACACAGATAAAATGAGGTTCCTGAACTAAATATTTACGGGAATCCACTCGGCACATATGTATCAGATTAGCTACCAATTCGTAGTAGGGGGTCAGCACTTTGCCGGGGGTTGATGGTAGATAAAGCCATAAAAGTGGGCCACCCTGCCACAATACAGCAGTTGGGGAGTGAGAAGTAGCTAAAATGTAAACTCCCCATGGTTTAGAGTAGTCACAATAGGTCACTTGTTGCTGGGAAATTGCCTCTTCTACAATTTGGATGGCCCTCTTGGCGTTGGGATTTAAATTGCGCAAGGATGTAGGGTTGGTATCTCCTTTTAAGAGATCAAAGAGAGGTTTTAACTCTCCTGTGGACAGCTTTAAATAAGGCCGAAGCCAATTTATATCTCCTAAAAATTGCTGAAAATCATGAAGAGTTCTTAAGTGTGAAGTATTTAATTGTATTTTTTGGCTTTTAAAATAGTGTGGGCCTAATATATGGCCTAAATACGTAAAAGGGGGATGTTCCTGAACCTTTTCAGCTGCTATTATAACGCCAAAGAGGCTCAGATCTTGCTTTAGTTGTCCAAAGGCTTGTCGTACGACGGTAGGGTCAGAACAAGCCAACAAGATGTCGTCCATATAATGAACAATATAAACAGAAAAGAATTTTTCACGGGTGGAAGAAATGGCTCTAGCTACAAAACTTTGACATAAAGTTGGGCTATTTGCCATGCCCTGTGGGAGCACAAGCCAATGATATCGCTTCATGGGTTCTTTAAAATTAACAGAGGGGACGCTGAAGGCAAAGGGCTTACAGTCTTGAGGCCCCAGGGGTATAGTATAGAAACAATCCTTCAAATCTATAATAATCTTATAAGTATCCTTTGGGATTGCCATGAGGGAAGGCAAGCCGGGCTGTAAGGCTCCCATCAGTTCCATAGTTGCATTTATCTTTCTCAGATCCTGTAACAGCCTCCATTTACCTGACTTTTTCTTTATAACAAAAATTGGAGAATTCCATGGAGAGTTAGAAGGGGCCACATGTCCCAAGTCCAGCTGTTCCTGTACCAGCTGCTGAACTGCAATGATCTTTTCTAGAAAGAGAGGCCACTGTTCGACCCATACCGGTTCTTCCGAGAGCCAATTTATGGGATCAGCATGAGGGGCAGGGCAAACAACAGCCCCCGTTAAAGAATACCCTAATCCTTGTCTCGGGGGGTGAGACTGGGGTTGGAGTGGCTCTAGCTCCCCCTGTGCTGCTCGGCCTAGTCCCCTAAAGGGGAGGAGGCCTTGATGAAGTAACTGCTTAGTGACCGCAGCACTAGGACTAAACATATACACTCCCATTTTTTCCATGATATCACGACCCCATAAATTAATTGGCAGATGATCCAGGACAAATGGATGAAAACGACCAGAGTGCCCTTCCTCATCTCTCCAAACAAGGATCGCACTGCTTTGCTGTGGGTCAGTTGCTTGCCCAATCCCATGTAGGGAAGTCATAGAGGTTGTCAGGGGCCATTGGTCTGGCCAATGCTTTTTAGATATTACAGACACATCCGCTCCTGTGTCTAATATTCCTTTAAAGGGTTTTTCTTGTATAAATATAGTCATCTCAGGCCTCTCTTGTTTTATGCTTTGTACCCAATAGATATCAGAGGATCCAAATCCTCTCTGTCCGCATGGGGCAGAAGAATTAGCAGTCTCCCCATGAGATAAAGGCACAAGTATTAGTTGTGCTAATTTTTGACCAGCTGGGATTGATACCACGTGTTTCGGGGCAGAGGCCATAACTTTGATTTCTCCAGTAAAATCCTGGTCAATTTTGCCAGGTGTTATCTGTATCCCTTCAAGGGCTGAGCTACTTCTCCCTAACAGCAATCCAGCCACTCCCGGGGGAAGGGGACCGAAGACCCCCGTGGGAGAGCTTGTGTCCCCATCTCTGGGGTCAATACTGAGCAGGTGGAGGAACAGAGGTCCAATCCTGCGCTGCCTGGGGTGGCACGGAAGAGGCTGGAGACTGATTTTGGGGGGTTGTTAGAAGATGTACTTGTGGCCGAGAAGAGGGAGGGACTGCCCAATGGTTTTGCTGGGCCAGAGGCTGGCCCCTTCTCCAGTTTCCCGAAAACGGGCGGCCATTGCGATTTGTTGCTGACTTGCAATCTTTAGCCCAGTGCTTCCCTTTACCACAGCGTGGACATGTGCCAGGTAATTTTTCTCTCTTTAACCTGGCCTGGCGTAGGCATTGCGTCATCCAATGTCCTATTTGTCCACAAGAGAAGCAACGCCCTGGGGGTCTAGCATCCCGAGAATGCCGCTGACCTCTATATTTTAGAAATTCAGTAGCAGTCTTCCCTTGAGGAGCGGCGGCTAAAGTAAGGCCTTGTACATGGGAGGGTCCAATATCAGCACACAGTGAAATAAAGTCCGTGATTCCTCCCTTATTCCTATGGGGTCTGATAGCCGCCTGACAGGCGGTGTTGGCATTTTCATAGGCTGTGTGTCTAACTATAATCTTCCTTGCATTCTCATCTTGTACTAGGCGGTCTGCAGTCTCCATTAATCGAGACAAAAATTCTAGATAAGGTTCATTCGGTCCCTGTTTAACTTCTACTAGATTTTTTGTACGATTGGAATTGCGTAACCTTTTCCAAGCCTCTCTCGTCGCAGCATTTATTTGTAAATAGGCCTCCTTTGCATAACCCAATTGATCTTCGGTGTTTTTATAGGTTCCCCTCTCCTAACAACTGATCAACAGTGTAAGGCAGGTTCTTAGACCTATTTGTTTCAATTTTAGCCCGACACTGTGCAGTGAACTCTGTCTCCCATAATAAGTACTCTCCTGCACTAAGGCATGCTCTGGCAAGCCGCTTCCAGTCATTTGGGCATGCAATACTAGCACACGCGGCCTCCAATATTACTTGAGTAAAAGGGGCAGTTGGCCCATATTGGGAGCAGGCACTCTTTAAATCCTGTAATAGTTTAACAGGAACAGGTTGATGGTATACTTGTTCATCATGATCAACTAAACTAGGGAAGCATCGAGGCCCTGAAATATCTTCCCTCTCTCTAGCAGCCTGAGTCAGGTTTAATTGCGATGCACTGTGCCTGGTTGTAGTGCCTGTTAAAAGGGACTTGTTGCTAGGGCTTTTAGGCTTGAAAGGTTGAAAAAGGGATTGGGGCCGTAAGGCTGCAGCCGGAGGCGGTGGGTGTGAGGGATAAGGTTTAGAATCAGACACCATAGTGGCCTGAGGGTCATATTTCTTTCCTACTTCTGGGGGGGCTCTCTGCTCTATCCCCATTTTAGATAGTAGATGTAGGATTTCTTCTAACCTCTTTTCTATCGTAGCTATCCGGTCCTCCATCGGCTCATCATAACTTTCCTCCCTGATATTCAAATTTGAATTCTGATACTCAATATCTACTGGTTGTTGTTCCATTTTCAAGATCTCACTTAGACTCTCTTGGGCTGCGGCATATGGCTCAGCCTCAGGTTTTTCAGAAGGGTCCTTTAATTCATAAAGTTCCCTTAATTCAAGATTAAGTTCAGCATTCTCATGTTGAGGATCTATGCATTCACTTACTAAATTCCATATATCATTAGCCTCTACTGGGGTCATTTCGGGGCCATATACATTATAATAATCTTGAATTCTTTTTCCTATCCCCTGCCAGGCTTTTTGGAATTCCTCCTCTATAGACCTCGGGCATGCCTCCTCGAGAAACTGTAGGAAGCTCTGAAGCAACCCTTTTTCCACCCACGTTCCGTGGGCTTCAAGTAGGCCTGTTAAGATCGGTAAATATGACGTATAGCTATTAACTTGACCCATAATTTTTACTCTGGACAATACAGCCTCCGCCTCTCTCACTCTCTTAAAATCCTCTCTTATCAGTCCTACGATGTGTTACTCACCACAGTGGGGTCCTCCGCCTTCGTCCCAGATTTTCAGGGTCCCTGTTCGGGCTCCAGTTGCCGGGGCCAGCCGGCAGCAAACCAGGGTTCGCAGAATCAGATTCCTGAAATAGGGGCAAGGACTAGGAAAAAAATAGAAGAGAGACAAACAGATGGAGTTCGGGAGGACTACAGCCCAAGTCAGCAGTCCAAGAAGACTGTGAGCTCCAGACTGCCGCCTAAGACTCTCTCCTTTATTTTCACTTCTGACCTTAAATACTCTTCTTAAAACTAGGGAACTGCCAGAGGCTACATTCATACAAAATAGTAAACAAATCACGTATAGGATAAATGAGAAAGGATTAACATTGCTTAAAATCATCATGATAAGAACTGATTGACATTGCTTAAAGTCATCCTGATAAGAACTGATTGATATTGCTTAAAGTCATCCTGATAAGAGTTACTTTCTTGTGTATACAGTTGTGTAGGTCCAAGGTCAGGTCCAAGGTCATTGACCCCACAGTCGGTCCCCAACACCCCTACAATTAACCCTAATCCTAACCCTACCCCTACCCCTACCCCTAACCCTAAACCTACCCCTAACCCTACCCCTACCCCTAACCCTAACCCTATCACTAACCCTATCCCCTAACACTAACCCTAACCCTAACCCTAGCCCTAGGCCTAACACTAATGCTAACCCTAATTCTAAAACTAATCCTACCCCTACCCCTACCCCTAAACCTAACACTAACCCTAACCCCAACCCTAAACCTAACCCTAGCTCTAGCCATAACCCTAACACTAACCCTAACCTTAACCCTAACCCTAATAATAACCCTACCCCTAACCCCAACCCTAACCCTAACCCTAACCCTAACTCTCCCCCTAACCCTAACCCTAACCCTACCCCTACTCCTACCCCTAACCCTAACACTAACCCTGACAATATTCCTAACCATAAACCTAACCCTAATCCTAACTCTTACCCAACCTTAACCCTAACCCTAACCCTAACTCTACCCCTAACCCTAAAACTAACCCTAACCCTAACACTAACCCTAACCCTAACCATAACCCTACCCTACCCCAATCCCTAACCCTAACCCTAATCCCTACCCTACTCCTAACCCTAACCCTAACCCTAAACCTAACCCTACCCCTAACCCTACCCCTAACCCTAACCCAAACCCTAACACTAGCCCTAGACCTAACCCTAAACCTAACCCTAGCCCTACACCTAACCCTAACCCTAACCCAAACCCTAGCCCTAGCCCAGCCCTAAACCTAACCCTAACCCTAACCCTAGCCATAGGCCTAACCCTAACCCTAACCCTACCCTACCCTTAATCCTAACCCTAACCCTAAACCTTCCCCTAACCCTACGCCTACGCCTACCCCTAAACCTACCCCTACCCCTAAACCTACCACTACCCCTAACCCTAACCCTAAACCTATCCGTACCCTTAACCCTACCCCTAACTCGAACCCTAACATTAACCCTACCCCTAACCGTAACACTAAACCTAACCTTAACCCTAATCCTACCCCTAACCCTAACATAACCTAACCCTAACCCTACCCTACCCCTACCTCTAACCCTAACCCTAACCCTAAACCTATCCCCTAACCCTAAGCCTAACCCTAGCCCTAGCCCTAACCCTAACCCTAACCCTAAACCTAACCCTACCCCTACCTCTAACCCTAAACCTAACACTAACCCTAACCCTATACCTAACCCTTACCCTAAACCTAACCCTAACCTTACCCCTATCCCTAACCCTATCCCCTAATCTTAACCATAAAACTAGCTCTAGCCCTAACTCTAACCTAACCCTAACCCTACCCCTACCCCTACCCCTAACCCTAACGCTAATCCTAACCCTAAGCCTAAACCTAACCCTAGCTCTCCCCTAACACTATCCCTACGCTTACCCTAGTCCTAGCCCTTACCCTAACACTAACCCTAACCCTAACGATAGCCCTACCCCTAGCCCTAACCCTAACCCTAACCCTAGACCTACCCCTACCCCTAACCCTAATTATAACCATTATTCTAGCCCTAATCCTAACCCTAACCCTAGCCCTAGCCCTAGCCCTAACCCTAACCCTAACCCTAACCGTAGCCCTAGTCCTACACCTAACCCTAACCCTAATCCTAACCGTAACCCTAACCCTAACCCTAACCCTACCCCTAAATATAACCCTAGCCCTAGCCCTAAACTAAACCTAACCCTAATCCTAGCCCTAGCCCTAACCCTAACCATACCCCTAACTCTACCCCTAACCCTAAAACTAAACCTAAACCTACTCCAATCCCTACCCCTACCCCTAACCCTAACCCTAACCATAACCCTACGCCTACACCTACCCCTACCCATAAACCTAACCCTAACCCTAACCCTAACACTACACCTACCTCTAAACCTAAACCTAACCCTAACCCTAACACTATCCCTACCCCTAACCCTAACCCTAACCCTAACTCTAGCCCTAGCCCTAACTCTAACCCTAACCCTAATCCTAGCCCTAGCTTTAAAACTAACCCTAAACCTAACCCTAGCCCTAGCCCTACCCCTAACCCTAACCCTAATCCTAACCCTACTCCTACCACTACACCTAACCCTAACCCTAACCCTAACCCTAACTCTACACCTACCCCTACACCTAACCCTAACCCTAACCCTAAACCTACCCCTACCCCAAACCCTAACCCTAACTCTAACCCTAAACCTACTCCTACCACTACACCTAACCCTAACACTAAACCTAACCCTACCCCTAACCCTAACCCTACCCCTACCTCTAACCCTAACCCTAACCCTAGCCCTAGGCCTAAGCCTAACCCTAAACCTAGCCCTAGACCTAACCCTAACCCTAACCCTAACCCTAGCCCTAGGCCTAACCCTAACCCTAACCCTAATCCTAGCCCTAGGCCTAATCCTAACCCTAACACTAAACCTTCCCCTACCCCTAATCCTAACCCTAAAACTAAATTTCCCCTACCCCTACGCCCAACCCTAACCCTAACCTTACCCCTATACCAAACCCTACCACTACCCCTACCCCTACCCCTAACCCTAACCGTACCCGTACCCTTAACCCTACTGCTAACCCTAACAATAACCCTAACCCTAAGCCTAATCCTACCCCTACCCCTAACCTAAAACTAACCCTGACCCTACCCATACCCCTACCTCTAACGCTAACCCTAACCCA
>NW_028327542.1:0-51447 GCF_031878675.1 Megascapheus bottae | reverse complement strand
GAAGTGTGCAAAGACATAGAATGAAGGTGTATGAAGTCAGAATGGAGGTGTGTGAAGTCATACAATGGAGGTGTGAGAAGTAACAATGGAGGTGTGTGAACTCATAGAATGGAGGTGTGTGACGCCACAATGGAGGTGTGTGAAGTCATAGAATGGAGGTGTGTGAAGTCACAGAATGGAGGGTGTGAAGTCACAAAATGGAGGTGTGTGAAGTCATAGAATGAAGGTTTGTGAAGTCATAGAATGGAGGTGTGTGAAGTCAAATTGGAGGGATGTGAAGTCGGAAAATGGAGGTGTGTAAAGTCATAGATTGGAGGTGGGTGAAGTCATAGAATGGAGGTGTGTGAAGTGATGGAATGGAGTTGTGTGAAGTTCCAGAATGGAGGGGTATGACGTAATAGAATGGAGGTGTGTGAAGTCACAGAATGAGGTGTTTGAAGTCATAGATTGGAGGTGTGTGAAGTCAAAATGGATGTGTGAATTCATAGAATGGAGGTGTGTGAAGTCACCGAATGGTGGTGTGTGAAGTCAAATTGGAGGGGTGTGAAGTCGGAGAATGGAGGTGTGTAAGTCATAGAATGGAGGTGTTTGAAGTCATAGATTGGAGTGTGTGAAGTCAAAATGGATGTGTGAAGTCATAGAATGGAGGTGTGTGAAGTTACACAATGGAGATGTGTGAAGTCATAGATTGGAGGTGTGTGAAGTCCTAAAATTGAGGTGTGTGAAGTCATAGAATGAAGGGGTGGGAAGTCATAGAATGGAGGTGTGTTTAGTCATAGAATGCAGGTGTGTGAAGTCATAAATGGAGGTGACTGAAGTCATAGGATGGAGGTGTTTGAAGTCACAGAATGGAGGTGTTTGAAGTCATAGAATGGAGATGTGTGAAGTCAGAGAATGGAGTTATGTGAAGTCATAGAATGGAGGTGGGTATAGTCATAGAATGGAGGTGTGTGAAGTCAGAATGGAAGTGTGTAAAGACATAGAATGGAGGTGTGTGAAGTAATAGAATGGAGGTGAGTGAAGTCATAGAATGGAGGGGTGTGAAATCATAGAATGGACGTGTGTGAAGTCACAGAATAGAGGTTTGTGAAGTCACAAAATGGAGGTGTGTGAAGTCATAGAATGGAGGAGTGTGAAGTGAAAATGTAGGTGTGTGAAGTCGGAGATTGGAGGTGTGTGAAGTCATAGAATGATGGGGTGTGAAGTCATAGAAGGAAGTTGTGTGAAGTCACAGAGTGGAGGTGTGTGAAATCATAGAATGGGTTTGTGAAGTCATAGAATGGAAAGGTGTGAAATCATAGAATGGACTGTGTGAAGTCATAGAATGGAGGTGTGTGAAGTCATAGAATGGAGGAGTGTGAAGACGTAGAATGGAGGTGTGTGAAGTCGTATAATGGAGTTGTGTGAAGTCATGGAATGGAGGTGTGTGAAGTCATAGAATGGAGGTGTGTGAAGTCATAGAATGGAGGGGTGTGAAGTCGTAGAATGTTTGTGTGTGAAGTCAGAGAATGGAGGTGTGTGAAGTCAGAGAATGGACGTGTGTGAAGTCAGAATAGAGGTGTGTGAAGTCACAGAATGGAGGTGTTGAAGTCACAGAATGGAGGTGTGTGAAGTCATAAAATGGAGGTGTGTGAAGTCATAGAATGGAGTTGTGTGAAGTCATAGAATGGAAGTGTGTGAAGTCACAGAATGCAGGTGTGTGAAGTCAGAAGGGAGGTGTGTGAAGTCACAGAATGGAGGTGTGTGAAGTCAGAATGGATGTGTGCGAAGACATAGAATGAAGGTGTATGAAGTCAGAATGGAGGTGTGTGAAGTCATACAATGGAGGTGTGAGAAGTAACAATGGAGGTGTGTGAACTCATAGAATGGAGGTGTGTGACGCCACAATGGAGGTGTGTGAAGTCATAGAATGGAGGTGTGTGAAGTCACAGAATGGAGGGTGTGAAGTCACAAAATGGAGGTGTGTGAAGTCATAGAATGAAGGTTTGTGAAGTCATAGAATGGAGGTGTGTGAAGTCAAATTGGAGGGATGTGAAGTCGGAAAATGGAGGTGTGTAAAGTCATAGATTGGAGGTGGGTGAAGTCATAGAATGGAGGTGTGTGAAGTGATGGAATGGAGTTGTGTGAAGTTCCAGAATGGAGGGGTATGACGTAATAGAATGGAGGTGTGTGAAGTCACAGAATGAGGTGTTTGAAGTCATAGATTGGAGGTGTGTGAAGTCAAAATGGATGTGTGAATTCATAGAATGGAGGTGTGTGAAGTCACCGAATGGTGGTGTGTGAAGTCAAATTGGAGGGGTGTGCAGTCGGAGAAAGGAGGTGTGTAAGTCATAGAATGGAGGTGTTTGAAGTCATAGATTGGAGTGTGTGAAGTCAAAATGGATGTGTGAAGTCATAGAATGGAGGTGTGTGAAGTTACACAATGGAGATGTGTGAAGTCATAGATTGGAGGTGTGTGAAGTCCTAAAATTGAGGTGTGTGAAGTCATAGAATGAAGGGGTGGGAAGTCATAGAATGGAGGTGTGTTTAGTCATAGAATGCAGGTGTGTGAAGTCATAGAATGGAGGTGACTGAAGTCATAGGATGGAGGTGTTTGAAGTCACAGAATGGAGGTGTTTGAAGTCATAGAATGGAGATGTGTGAAGTCAGAGAATGGAGTTATGTGAAGTCATAGAATGGAGGTGGGTATAGTCATAGAATGGAGGTGTGTGAAGTCAGAATGGAAGTGTGTAAAGACATAGAATGGAGGTGTGTGAAGTCATAGAGTGGAGGTGAGTGAAGTCATAGAACGGAGTGGTGTGAAATCATAGAATAGCGGTGTGTGAAGTCACAGAATAGAGGTTTGTAAAGTCAAAGAATGGAGGTGTGTGAAGTCACAGAATGGAGGTGTGTGAAGTCAGAATGGAGGTATACTAAGTCAGATTGGAGTTTTGTGAAGTCAAAGAATGGATGTGTGCGAAGTCACAGAATGGAGGTGTGTGAAGTCATAGAATGGAGGTGTGTGAAGTCAAAATGGAGGTTTGTGAAGTCATAGAATGGAGGTGTGTGAAATCATAGAATGGAGGGTTGTGAAGTCATAGAATGGAGGTGTGTGAAGTCAGAGAATGGAGGTGTGTGAAGTCAGAGAATGGAAGTGTGTGAAGTCACAGAATGGAGGTGTGGGAAGTCATAGAATGGAGTGTGTGAAGTCAAATTGGACGGGTTTGAAGTCAGGAAATGGAGGTGTGTAAGTCATAGAATGGATTTGTTTGAAGTCATAGATTGGAGGTGTGTGAAGTCAAAATGGATGTGTGAAGTCATAGAATGGAGGTGTGTGAAGTTACACAATGGAGATGTGTGAAGTCATAGAATAGAGGTGTGTGAAGTCCTAAAATGGAGGTGGGTGAAGTCAGAGAATGGATGTGTGTGAAGTCAGAATGAAAGTGTGTAAAGTCATAGAATGGAGGTGTGTGAAGTCATAGAATGTAGGTGAGTGAAGTCATAGAGTGGAGGTGTGTCAAAACACAGAATAGAGGTTTGTAAAGTCAAAGAATGGAGGTGTGTGAAGTCATAGAATGGAGGAGTGTGAAGACGTAGAATGGAGGTGTGTGAGGTCGTATAATGGAGGTGTGTGAAGTCATAGAATGGACGTGTGTTAATTCATAGAATGGAGGTGTGTGAAGTCATAGAATGGAGGGGTGTGAAGTCATAGAATGGAGGTGTGTGAAGTCATAGAATGGAGGAGTGTGAATGCGTAGAATGGAGGTGTGTGAAGTCATAGAATGGAGTTGTGTGAAGTCATAGAATGGAGTGGTGTGAAGTCATAGAATGGAGGTGAGTGAAGTCATAGAATGGAGGGGTGTGAAATCATAGAATGGACGTGTGTGAAGTCACAGAATAGAGGTTTGTGAAGTCACAGAATGGAGGTGTGTGAAGTCATAGAATGGAGGTGTGTGAAGTCAAAATGTAGGTGTGTGAAGTCGGAGATTGGAGGTGTGTGAAGTCATAGAATGATGGGGTGTGAAGTCACAGAAGGAAGTTGTGTGAAGTCACAGAGTGGAGGTGTGTGAAATCATAGAATGGGTTTGTGAAGTCATAGAATGGAAGGGTTTGAAATCATAGAATGGACTGTGTGAAGTCATAGAATGGAGGTGTGTGAAGTCATAGAATGGAGGAGTGTGAAGACGTAGAATGGAGGTGTGTGAAGTCGTATAATGGAGGTGTGTGAAGTCATGGAATGGAGGTGTGTGAAGTCACAGAATGGAGGTGGTTGAAGTCATAGAATGGAGGGGTGTGAAGTCGTAGAATGTTTGTGTGTGAAGTCAGAGAACGGAGGTGTGTGAAGTCAGAGAATGGACGTGTGTGAAGTCAGAATAGAGGTGTGTGAAGTCACAGAATGGAGGTGTTGAAGTCACAAAATGGAGGTGTGTGAAGTCATAAAATGGAGGTGTGTGAAGTCATAGAATGGAGTTGTGTGAAGTCATAGAATGGAAGTGTGTGAAGTCACAGAATGCAGGTGTGTGAAGTCAGAAGGGAGGTGTGTGAAGTCACAGAATGGAGATGTGTGAAGTCATAGAATGGAGGTGTGTGAAATGATAGAATGGAGGTGTGTGAAGTCATAGAATGAAGGTGTGTGAAGTCACAAATTGGGGATGTGTGAAGTCATAGAATGGAGGTGACTGTTGTCATAGGATGCAGGTGTGTGAAGTCACAGAATGGAGGTGTGTGAAGTTATAGAATGGAGGTGTATGAAGTCATAGAATGGGTGGTGTGTGAAATCATAGAATGGAGGTGTTTGAAGTCATAGAATGGAGGTGTGTGAAATCAGAATGGAAGTGTGTGAAGTCATAGAATGGAGGTGTGTGAAGTCATTGAATGGAGGTGTGTGAAGTAACAGAATGGAGTTGTGTGAAGTCATAGAATGGAAGTGTGTGAAGTCACAGAATGGAGGTGTGGAAGTCATAGAATGGAGGTATGTGAAGTCACAGAATGGAGGTGTGTGAAGTAACAGAATGGAGGTGTGTGAAGTCACAGAATGGAGATGTGTGAAGTCATAGAATGGAGGTGTGTGAAATGATAGAATGGAGGTGTGTGAAGTCACAGAATGGAGGTGTGTGAAGTCAGAATGAGGTGTGTGAAGTCATAGAATGGAGGTGTATGAAGTCACAAATTGGGGATGTGTGAATTCATAGAATGGGGGTGTGTGAAGTCATAGAATTGAGGTGTGTGAAGTCATAGAATTGAAGTAACTGTAGTCATAGGATGGCGGTGTGTGAAGTCACGGAATGGAGGTGTGTGAAGTTATAGAATGGAGGTGTGTGAAGTCATAGAATGGGTGGTGTGTGAAATCATAGAATGGAGGTGTTTGAAGTCATAGAATGGAGGTGTGTGAAATCAGAATGGAAGTGTGTGAAGTCATAGAATGGAGGTGTGTGAAGTCATTGAATGGAGGTGAGTGAAGTCATAGAATGGAAGTGTGTGAAATCATAGAATGGAGGTGTGTGAAGTCACAGAATGGAGGTGTGTGAAGTCAGAATGGTGGTATGCGAAGTCAGAATGGAGTTTTGTGAAGTCACAGAATGGAGGTGTGTGACGTCACAGAATGGACGTGTGTGACTTCAGAATGGAGGTATTAGAAGTCAGAATGGAGTTTTGTGAGGTCAGAGAATGGAGATGTGTGAAGTCACAGAATGGAGGTGTGTGAAGTCATAGAATGGACGTGTGTGATGTCACAGAATGGAGGTGTGCGAAGTAATAATGGACGTGTGTGAAGTCACAGAATGGAGGTGTATGAACTCATAGAATGGAGGTGTGTGAAGTCACAGAATGGAGATGTGTGAAGTAACATAATGGAGTTGTGTAAAGTCATAGAATGAAGATGTGTGAAGTCAAAATGGATGTGTGTGAAGTCACAATGGAGGTGTGTGAAGTCACAGAATGGAGGTGTGTGACGTCACAGAATGGACGTGTGTGACTTCAGAATGGAGGTATGCGAAGTCAGAATTGAGTTTTGTGAGGTCATAGAATGGAGGTGTGTGAAGTCACAGATTGGAGGTGTGTGGAATCACCGAATGGACATATGTGAAGTCATATAAAGGAGGTGTGTGAAGTCAAACAATGGAGGAGTGTGAACTCATACAATGGAGGTGTGTGAACTCATAGAATGGAGGTGTGTGAAGTCACAATGGAGGTGTGAGAAGACGTAGAATGGAGGTGTGTGAAGTAACAGAATGGAGGTGTGCGAAGTCATAGAATCGAGGTTTATGAAGTCAGAATGGAGGTGTGTGAAGTCATAGAATGGAGGTGTGTGAAGTCACAATGGAGGTGTGTGAAGTCACAGAATGGAGGTGTGTGAAGTCATACAATTGAGGAGTGTGAGGACAGAATGGAGGTGTGTGAAGTCACAAAATGGAGGTGTGTGAAGTCATAGAATGGAGGTGTGTGAAGTCAAATTGGAGGGGTGTGAAGTCGGAGAATGGAGGTGTGTAAAGTCATAGATTGGAGGTGGGTGAAGTCGTAGAATGGAGGTGTGTGAAGTCATAGAATGGAGGTCTGTGAAGTTGCAGAATGGAGGGGTATGAAGTAATAGAATGGAGGTGTGTGAAGTCACAGAATGAGGAGTTTGAAGTCATAGATTGGAGGTGTGTGAAGTCAAAATGGATGTGTGAATTCATAGAATGGAGGTGAGTGAAGTCACAGAATGGTGGTGTGTGAAGTCAAATTGGAGGGGTGTAAAGTCGGAGAATGGAGGTGTGTAAGTCATAGAATGGAGGTGTGTGAAGTCACACAGTGGAGCTATGTGAAGTCAGAATGGATGTGTGTGAAGTCATAGAATGGAGGTGTGTGAAGTCAGAATGCAGGTCTGTGAACTCATAGAATGGAGGTGTGTGAACTCAGATTGTAGGTGTGTGAAGTCACAGAATGGAGGTGTATGAACTCATAGAAAGGAGGTGTGTGAAGTCACAGAATGGAGTTGTGTGAAGTAACATAATGGAGTTGTGTAAAGTCATAGAATGAAGATGTGTGAAGTGACAATGGATGTGTGTGAAGTCACATAATGTATTCGTGTGAAGTCATAGAATGGAGGTGTGTGAACTCACAGAATGGAGGTGTGTGAAGTCACAATGGAGGTGTGTGAAGACATAGAATGCAGGTGTGTGAAGTCACAGAATGGAGGTGTGTGAAGTCACAATGGATGTGTGCGAAGACATAGAATGGAGATGTATGAAGTCAGAATGGAGGTGTGTGAAGTCATACAATGGAGGTGTGAGAAGTAACAATGGAGGTGTGTGAACTCATAGAATGGAGGTGTGTGACGCCACAATGGAGGTGTGTGAAGTCATAGAATGGAGGTGTGTGAAGTCACAGAATGGAGGGTGTGAAGTCACAAAATGGAGGTGTGTGAAGTCATAGAATGAAGGATTGTGAAGTCATAGAATGGAGGTGTGTGAAGTCAAATTGGAGGGATGTGAAGTCGGAAAATGGAGGTGTGTAAAGTCATAGATTGGAGGTGGGTGAAGTCATAGAATGGAGGTGTGTGAAGTGATGGAATGGAGTTGTGTGAAGTTCCAGAATGGAGGGGTATGACGTAATAGAATGGAGGTGTGTGAAGTCACAGAAAGAGGTGTTTGAAGTCATAGATTGGAGGTGTGTGAAGTCAAAATGGATGTGTGAATTCATAGAATGGAGGTGTGTGAAGTCACCGAATGGTGGTGTGTGAAGTCAAATTGGAGGGGTGTGAAGTCGGAGAATGGAGGTGTGTAAGTCATAGAATGGAGGTGTTTGAAGTCATAGATTGGAGTGTGTGAAGTCAAAATGGATGTGTGAAGTCATAGAATGGAGGTGTGTGAAGTTACACAATGGAGATGTGTGAAGTCATAGATTGGAGGTGTGTGAAGTCCTAAAATTGAGGTGTGTGAAGTCATAGAATGAAGGGGTGGGAAGTCATAGAATGGAGGTGTGTTTAGTCATAGAATGCAGGTGTGTGAAGTCATAGAATGGAGGTGACTGAAGTCATAGGATGGAGGTGTTTGAAGTCACAGAATGGAGGTGTTTGAAGTCATAGAGTGGAGATGTGTGAAGTCAGAGAATGGAGTTATGTGAAGTCATAGAATGGAGGTGGGTATGGTCATAGAATGGAGCTGTGTGAAGTCAGAATGGAAGTGTGTAAAGACATAGAATGGAGGTGTGTGAAGTCATAGAGTGGAGGTGAGTGAAGTCATAGAACGGAGTGGTGTGAAATCATAGAATGGAGGTGTGTGAAGTCACAGAATAGAGGTTTGTAAAGTCAAAGAATGGAGGTGTGTGAAGTCACAGAATGGAGGTGTGTGAAGTCAGAATGGAGGTATACTAAGTCAGATTGGAGTTTTGTGAAGTCAAAGAATGGATGTGTGCGAAGTCACAGAATGGAGGTGTGTGAAGTCATAGAATGGAGGTGTGTGAAGTCAAAATGGAGGTTTGTGAAGTCATAGAATGGAGGTGTGTGAAATCATAGAATGGAGGGTTGTGAAGTCATAGAATGGAGGTGTGTGAAGTCAGAGAATGGAGGTGTGTGAAGTCAGAGAATGGAAGTGTGTGAAGTCACAGAATGGAGTTGTGGGAAGTCATAGAATGGAGTGTGTGAAGTCAAATTGGACGGGTTTGAAGTCAGGAAATGGAGGTGTGTAAGTCATAGAATGGATTTGTTTGAAGTCATAGATTGGAGGTGTGGGAAGTCAAAATGGATGTGTGAAGTCAAGAATGGAGGTGTGTGAAGTTACACAATGGAGATGTGTGAAGTCATAGAATAGAGGTGTGTGAAGTCCTAAAATGGAGGTGGGTGAAGTCAGAGAATGGATGTGTGTGAAGTCAGAATGTAAGTGTGTAAAGTCATATAATGGAGGTGTGTGAAGTCATAGAATGTAGGTGAGTGAAGTCATAGAATGGAGGTGTGTCAAAACACAGAATAGAGGTTTGTAAAGTCAAAGAATGGAGGTGTGTGAAGTCATAGAATGGAGGAGTGTGAAGACGTAGAATGGAGGTGTGTGAGGTCGTATAATGGAGGTGTGTGAAGTCATAGAATGGACGTGTGTTAATTCATAGAATGGAGGTGTGTGAAGTCATAGAATGGAGGGGTGTGAAGTCATAGAATGGAGGTGTGTGAAGTCATAGAATGGAGGAGTGTGAATGCGTAGAATGGAGGTGTGTGAAGTCATAGAATGGAGTTGTGTGAAGTCATAGAATGGAGTGGTGTGAAGTAATAGAATGGAGGTGAGTGAAGTCATAGAATGGAGGGGTGTGAAATCGTAGAATGGACGTGTGTGAAGTCACAGAATAGAGGTTTGTGAAGTCACAGAATGGAGGTGTGTGAAGTCATAGAATGGAGGAGTGTGAAGTCAAAATGTAGGTGTGTGAAGTCGGAGATTGGAGGTGTGTGAAGTCATAGAATGATGGGGTGTGAAGTCATAGAAGGAAGTTGTGTGAAGTCACAGAGTGGAGGTGTGTGAAATCATAGAATGGGTTTGTGAAGTCATAGAATGGAAAGGTGTGAAATCATAGAATGGACTGTGTGAAGTCATAGAATGGAGGTGTGTGAAGTCATAGAATGGAGGAGTGTGAAGACGTAGAATGGAGGTGTGTGAAGTCGTATAATGGAGTTGTGTGAAGTCATGGAATGGAGGTGTGTGAAGTCATAGAATGGAGGTGTGTGAAGTCATAGAATGGAGGGGTGTGAAGTCGTAGAATGTTTGTGTGTGAAGTCAGAGAATGGAGGTGTGTGAAGGCAGAGAATGGACGTGTGTGAAGTCAGAATAGAGGTGTGTGAAGTCACAGAATGGAGGTGACTGAAGTCATAGGATGGAGGTGTTTGAAGTCACAGAATGGAGGTGTTTGAAGTCATAGAATGGAGATGTGTGAAGTCAGAGAATGGAGTTATGTGAAGTCATAGAATGGAGGTGGGTATAGTCATAGAATGGAGGTGTGTGAAGTCAGAATGGAAGTGTGTAAAGACATAGAATGGAGGTGTGTGAAGTCATAGAGTGGAGGTGAGTGAAGTCATAGAACGGAGTGGTGTGAAATCATAGAATGGAGGTGTGTGAAGTCACAGAATAGAGGTTTGTAAAGTCAAAGAATGGAGGTGTGTGAAGTCACAGAATGGAGGTGTGTGAAGTCAGAATGGAGGTATACTAAGTCAGATTGGAGTTTTGTGAAGTCAAAGAATGGATGTGTGCGAAGTCACAGAATGGAGGTGTGTGAAGTCATAGAATGGAGGTGAGTGAAGTCATAGAATGGAGGGGTGTGAAATCATAGAATGGACGTGTGTGAAGTCACAGAATTGAGGTTTGTGAAGTCACAGAATGGAGGTGTGTGAAGTCATAGAATGGAGGTGTGTGAAGTCAAAATGTAGGTGTGTGAAGTCGGAGATTGGAGGTGTGTGAAGTCATAGAATGATGGGGTGTGAAGTCATAGAAGGAAGTTGTGTGAAGTCACAGAGTGGAGGTGTGTGAAATCATAGAATGGGTTTGTGAAGTCATAGAATGGAAGGGTGTGAAATCATAGAATGGACTGTGTGAAGTCATAGAATGGAGGTGTGTGAAGTCATAGAATGGAGGAGTGTGAAGACGTAGAATGGAGGTGTGTGAAGTCGTATAATGGAGGTGTGTGAAGTCATGGAATGGAGGTGTGTGAAGTCATAGAATGGAGGTGTGTGAAGTCATAGAATGGAGGGGTGTGAAGTTGTAGAATGTTTGTGTGTGAAGTCAGAGAATGGAGGTGTGTGAAGTCAGAGAATGGACGTGTGTGAAGTCAGAATAGAGGTGTGTGAAGTCACAGAATGGAGGTGTTGAAGTCACAGAATGGAGGTGTGTGAAGTCATAAAATGGAGGTGTGTGAAGTCATAGAATGGAGTTGTGTGAAGTCATAGAATGGAAGTGTGTGAAGTCAAAGAATGCAGGTGTGTGAAGTCAGAAGGGAGGTGTGTGAAGTCACAGAATGGATGTGTGTGAAGTCAGAATGGATGTGTTCGAAGACATAGAATGGAGGTGTATGAAGTCAGAATGGAGGTGTGTGAAGTCATACAATGGAGGTATGAGAAGTAACAATGGAGGTGTGTGAACTCATAGAATGGAGGTGTGTGACGCCACAATGGAGGTGTGTGAAGTCATAGAATGGAGGTGTGTGAAGTCACAGAATGGAGGGTGTGAAGTCACAAAATGGAGGTGTGTGAAGTCATAGAATGAAGGTTTGTGAAGTCATAGAATGGAGGTGTGTGAAGTCAAATTGGAGGGATGTGAAGTCGGAAAATGGAGGTGTGTAAAGTCATAGATTGGAGGTGGGTGAAGTCATAGAATGGAGGTGTGTGAAGTGATGGAATGGAGTTGTGTGAAGTTCCAGAATGGAGGGGTATGACGTAATAGAATGGAGGTGTGTGAAGTCACAGAATGAGGTGTTTGAAGTCATAGATTGGAGGTGTGTGAAGTCAAAATGGATGTGTGAATTCATAGAATGGAGGTGTGTGAAGTCACCGAATGGTGGTGTGTGAAGTCAAATTGGAGGGGTGTGCAGTCGGAGAATGGAGGTGTGTAAGTCATAGAATGGAGGTGTTTGAAGTCATAGATTGGAGTGTGTGAAGTCAAAATGGATGTGTGAAGTCATAGAATGGAGGTGTGTGAAGTTACACAATGGAGATGTGTGAAGTCATAGATTGGAGGTGTGTGAAGTCCTAAAATTGAGGTGTGTGAAGTCATAGAATGAAGGGGTGGGAAGTCATAGAATGGAGGTGTGTTTAGTCATAGAATGCAGGTGTGTGAAGTCATAGAATGGAGGTGACTGAAGTCATAGGATGGAGGTGTTTGAAGTCACAGAATGGATGTGTTTGAAGTCATAGAATGGAGATGTGTGAAGTCAGAGAATGGAGTTATGTGAAGTCATAGAATGGAGGTGGGTATAGTCATAGAATGGAGGTGTGTGAAGTCAGAATGGAAGTGTGTAAAGACATAGAATGGAGGTGTGTGAAGTCATAGAGTGGAGGTGAGTGAAGTCATAGAACGGAGTGGTGTGAAATCATAGAATGGAGGTGTGTGCGGTCACAGAATAGAGGTTTGTAAAGTGAAAGAATGGAGGTGTGTGAAGTCACAAAATGGAGGTGTGTGAAGTCAGAATGGAGGTATACTAAGTCAGATTGGAGTTTTGTGAAGTCAAAGAATGGATGTGTGCGAAGTCACAGAATGGAGGTGTGTGAAGTCATAGAATGGAGGTGTGTGAAGTCAAAATGGAGGTTTGTGAAGTCATAGAATGGAGGTGTGTGAAATCATAGAATGGAGGGTTGTGAAGTCATAGAATGGAGGTGTGTGAAGTCAGAGAATGGAGGTGTGTGAAGTCAGAGAATGGAAGTGTGTGAAGTCACAGAATGGAGGTGTGGGAAGTCATAGAATGGAGTGTGTGAAGTCAAATTGGACGGGTTTGAAGTCAGGAAATGGAGGTGTGTAAGTCATAGAATGGATTTGTTTGAAGTCATAGATTGGAGGTGTGTGAAGTCAAAATGGATGTGTGAAGTCATAGAATGGAGGTGTGTGAAGTTACACAATGGAGATGTGTGAAGTCATAGAAGAGAGGTGTGTGAAGTCCTAAAATGGAGGTGGGTGAAGTCAGAGAATGGATGTGTGTGAAGTCAGAATGAAAGTGTGTAAAGTCATAGAATGGAGGTGTGTGAAGTCATAGAATGTAGGTGAGTGAAGTCATAGAATGGAGGTGTGTCAAAACACAGAATAGAGGTTTGTAAAGTCAAAGAATGGAGGTGTGTGAAGTCATAGAATGGAGGAGTGTGAAGACGTAGAATGGAGGTGTGTGAGGTCGTATAATGGAGGTGTGTGAAGTCATAGAATGGACGTGTGTTAATTCATAGAATGGAGGTGTGTGAAGTCATAGAATGGAGGGGTGTGAAGTCATAGAATGGAGGTGTGTGAAGTCATAGAATGGAGGAGTGTGAATGCGTAGAATGGAGGTGTGTGAAGTCATAGAATGGAGTTGTGTGAAGTCATAGAATGGAGTGGTGTGAAGTCATAGAATGGAGGTGAGTGAAGTCATAGAATGGAGGGGTGTGAAATCATAGAATGGACGTGTGTGAAGTCACAGAATAGAGGTTTGTGAAGTCACAGAATGGAGGTGTGTGAAGTCATAGAATGGAGGTGTGTGAAGTCAAAATGTAGGTGTGTGAAGTCGGAGATTGGAGGTGTGTGAAGTCATAGAATGATGGGGTGTGAAGTCACAGAAGGAAGTTGTGTGAAGTCACAGAGTGGAGGTGTGTGAAATCATAGAATGGGTTTGTGAAGTCATAGAATGGAAGGGTTTGAAATCATAGAATGGACTGTGTGAAGTCATAGAATGGAGGTGTGTGAAGTCATAGAATGGAGGAGTGTGAAGACGTAGAATGGAGGTGTGTGAAGTCGTATAATGGAGGTGTGTGAAGTCATGGAATGGAGGTGTGTGAAGTCACAGAATGGAGGTGGTTGAAGTCATAGAATGGAGGGGTGTGAAGTCGTAGAATGTTTGTGTGTGAAGTCAGAGAACGGAGGTGTGTGAAGTCAGAGAATGGACGTGTGTGAAGTCAGAATAGAGGTGTGTGAAGTCACAGAATGGAGGTGTTGAAGTCACAAAATGGAGGTGTGTGAAGTCATAAAATGGAGGTGTGTGAAGTCATAGAATGGAGTTGTGTGAAGTCATAGAATGGAAGTGTGTGAAGTCACAGAATGCAGGTGTGTGAAGTCAGAAGGGAGGTGTGTGAAGTCACAGAATGGAGATGTGTGAAGTCATAGAATGGAGGTGTGTGAAATGATAGAATGGAGGTGTGTGAAGTCATATATTGAAGGTGTGTGAAGTCACAAATTGGGGATGTGTGAAGTCATAGAATGGAGGTGACTGTTGTCATAGGATGCAGGTGTGTGAAGTCACAGAATGGAGGTGTGTGAAGTTGTGAAGTTATAGAATGGAGGGTGTATGAAGTCATAGAATGGGTGGGTGTGTGAATCATAGAATGGAGGTGTTTTGAAGTCATAGAATGGAGGTGTGTGAAATCGATGGAGGAGTCATAGAATGGAGTGTGTGAAGTCATTGAATGGAGGTGTGTGAAGTAACAGAATGGAGTTGTGTGAAGTCATAGAATGGAAGTGTGTGAAGTCACAGAATGGAGGTGTGGAAGTCATAGAATGGAGGTATGTGAAGTCACAGAATGGAGGTGTGTGAAGTAACAGAATGGAGGTGTGTGAAGTCACAGAATGGAGATGTGTGAAGTCATAGAATGGAGGTGTGTGAAATGATAGAATGGAGGTGTGTGAAGTCACAGAATGGAGGTGTGTGAAGTCAGAATGAGGTGTGTGAAGTCATAGAATGGAGGTGTATGAAGTCACAAATTGGGGATGTGTGAATTCATAGAATGGAGGTGTGTGAAGTCATAGAATTGAGGTGTGTGAGTCATAGAATTGAAGTAACTGTGTAGTCATAGGATGGCGGTGTGTGAAGTCACGGAATGGAGGTGTGTGAAGTTATAGAATGGAGGTGTGTGAAGTCATAGAATGGGTGGTGTGTGAAATCATAGAATGGAGGTGTTTGAAGTCATAGAATGGAGGTGTGTGAAATCAGAATGGAAGTGTGTGAAGTCATAGAATGAGGTGTGTGAAGTCATTGAATGGAGGTGAGTGAAGTCATAGAATGGAAGTGTGTGAAATCATAGAATGGAGGTGTGTGAAGTCACAGAATGGGAGGTTGTGTGAAGTCAGAATGGTGGTATGCGAAGTCAGATGAGTTTTGTGAAGTCACAGAATGGAGGTGTGTGACGTCACAGAATGGACGTGTGTGACTTCAGAATGGAGGTATTAGAAGACAGAATGGAGTTTTGTGAGGTCAGAGAATGGAGATGTGTGAAGTCACAGAATGGAGGTGTGTGAAGTCATAGAATGGACGTGTGTGATGTCACAGAATGGAGGTGTGCAAAGTAATAATGGACGTGTGTGAAGTCACAGAATGGAGGTGTATGAACTCATAGAATGGGTGTGTGAAGTCACAGAATGGAGATGTGTGAAGTAACATAATGGAGTTGTGTAAAGTCATAGAATGAAGATGTGTGAAGTCAAAATGGATGTGTGTGAAGTCACCAATTTAGGTGTGTGAAGTCAAAGAATGGAGGTGTGTGAATTCACAATGGAGGTGTGTGAAGTCACAGAATGGAGGTGTGTGACGTCACAAGAATGGACGTGTGTGACTTCAGAATGGAGGTATGCGAAGTCAGAATTGAGTTATGTGAAGTCATAGAATGGAGGTGGGTATAGTCATAGAATGGAGGTGTGTGAAGTCAGAATGGAAGTGTGTAAAGACATAGAATGGAGGTGTGTGAAGTCATAGAGTGGAGGTGAGTGAAGTCATAGAACGGAGTGGTGTGAAATCATAGAATGGAGTGTGTGAAGTCACAGAATAGAGGTTTGTAAAGTCAAAGAATGGAGGTGTGTGAAGTCACAGAATGGAGGTGTGTGAAGTCAGAATGGAGGTATACTAAGTCAGATTGGAGTTTTTGTGAAGTCAAAGAATGGATGTGTGCGAAGTCACAGAATGGAGGTGTGTGAAGTCATAGAATGGAGGTGAGTGAAGTCATAGAATGGAGGGGTGTGAAATCAATAGAATGGACGTGTGTGAAGTCACAGAATTGAGGTTTGTGAAGTCACAGAATGGAGGTGTGTGAAGTCATAGAATGGAGGTGTGTGAAAGTCAAAATGTAGGTGTGTGAAGTCGGAGATTGGAGGTGTGTGAAGTCATAGAATGGATGGGGTGTGAGTCATAGAAGGAAGTTGTGTGAAGTCACAGAGTGGAGGTGTGTGAAATCATAGAATGGGTTTGTGAAGTCATAGAATGGAAGGGTGTGAAATCATAGAAGGGACTGTGTGAAGTCATAGAATGGAGGTGTGTGAAGTCATAGAATGGAGGAGTGTGAAGACGTAGAATGGAGGTGTGTGAAGTCGTATAATGGAGGTGTGTGAAGTCATGGAATGGAGGTGTGTGAAGTCATAGAATGGAGGTGTGTGAAGTCATAGAATGAGGGGTGTGAAGTCGTAGAATGTTTGTGTGTGAAGTCAGAGAATGGAGGTGTGTGATGTCAGAGAATGGACGTGTGTGAAGTCAGAATAGAGGTGTGTGAAGTCACAGAATGGAGGTGTTGAAGTCACAGAATGAGGTGTGTGAAGTCATAAAATGGAGGTGTGTGAAGTCATAGAATGGAGTTGTGTGAAGTCATAGAATGGAAGTGTGTGAAGTCAAAGAATGCAGGTGTGTGAAGTCAGAAGGGAGGTGTGTGAAGTCACAGAATGGATGTGTGTGAAGTCAGAATGGATGTGTGCGAAGACATAGATGGAGGTGTATGAAGTCAGAATGGAGGTGTGTGAAGTCATACAATGGAGGTTATGAGAAGTAACAATGGAGGTGTGTGAACTCATAGAATGGAGGTGTGTGACGCCACAATGGAGGTGTGTGAAGTCATAGAATGGAGGTGTGTGAAGTCACAGAATGGAGGGTGTGAAGTCACAAAATGGAGGTGTGTGAAGTCATAGAATGAAGGTTTGTGAAGTCATAGAATGGAGGTGTGTGAAGTCAAATTGGAGGGATGTGAAGTCGGAAAATGGAGGTGTGTAAAGTCATAGATTGGAGGTGGGTGAAGTCATAGAATGGAGGTGTGTGAAGTGATGGAATGGAGTTGTGTGAAGTTCCAGAATGGAGGGGTATGACGTAATAGAATGGAGGTGTGTGAAGTCACAGAATGAGGTGTTTGAAGTCATAGATTGGAGGTGTGTGAAGTCAAAATGGATGTGTGAATTCATAGAATGGAGGTGTGTGAAGTCACCGAATGGTGGTGTGTGAAGTCAAATTGGAGGGGTGTGCAGTCGGAGAATGGAGGTGTGTAAGTCATAGAATGGAGGTGTTTGAAGTCATAGATTGGAGTGTGTGAAGTCAAAATGGATGTGTGAAGTCATAGAATGGAGGTGTGTGAAGTTACACAATGGAGATGTGTGAAGTCATAGATTGGAGGTGTGTGAAGTCCTAAAATTGAGGTGTGTGAAGTCATAGAATGAAGGGGTGGGAAGTCATAGAATGGAGGTGTGTTTAGTCATAGAATGCAGGTGTGTGAAGTCATAGAATGGAGGTGACTGAAGTCATAGGATGGAGGTGTTTGAAGTCACAGAATGGATGTGTTTGAAGTCATAGAATGGAGATGTGTGAAGTCAGAGAATGGAGTTATGTGAAGTCATAGAATGGAGGTGGGTATAGTCATAGAATGGAGGTGTGTGAAGTCAGAATGGAAGTGTGTAAAGACATAGAATGGAGGTGTGTGAAGTCATAGAGTGGAGGTGAGTGAAGTCATAGAACGGAGTGGTGTGAAATCATAGAATGGAGGTGTGTGCGGTCACAGAATAGAGGTTTGTAAAGTGAAAGAATGGAGGTGTGTGAAGTCACAAAATGGAGGTGTGTGAAGTCAGAATGGAGGTATACTAAGTCAGATTGGAGTTTTGTGAAGTCAAAGAATGGATGTGTGCGAAGTCACAGAATGGAGGTGTGTGAAGTCATAGAATGGAGGTGTGTGAAGTCAAAATGGAGGTTTGTGAAGTCATAGAATGGAGGTGTGTGAAATCATAGAATGGAGGGTTGTGAAGTCATAGAATGGAGGTGTGTGAAGTCAGAGAATGGAGGTGTGTGAAGTCAGAGAATGGAAGTGTGTGAAGTCACAGAATGGAGGTGTGGGAAGTCATAGAATGGAGTGTGTGAAGTCAAATTGGACGGGTTTGAAGTCAGGAAATGGAGGTGTGTAAGTCATAGAATGGATTTGTTTGAAGTCATAGATTGGAGGTGTGTGAAGTCAAAATGGATGTGTGAAGTCATAGAATGGAGGTGTGTGAAGTTACACAATGGAGATTTGTGAAGTCATAGAATAGAGGTGTGTGAAGTCCTAAAATGGAGGTGGGTGAAGTCAGAGAATGGATGTGTGTGAAGTCAGAATGAAAGTGTGTAAAGTCATAGAATGGAGGTGTGTGAAGTCATAGAATGTAGGTGAGTGAAGTCATAGAATGGAGGTGTGTCAAAACACAGAATAGAGGTTTGTAAAGTCAAAGAATGGAGGTGTGTGAAGTCATAGAATGGAGGAGTGTGAAGACGTAGAATGGAGGTGTGTGAGGTCGTATAATGGAGGTGTGTGAAGTCATAGAATGGACGTGTGTTAATTCATAGAATGGAGGTGTGTGAAGTCATAGAATGGAGGGGTGTGAAGTCATAGAATGGAGGTGTGTGAAGTCATAGAATGGAGGAGTGTGAATGCGTAGAATGGAGGTGTGTGAAGTCATAGAATGGAGTTGTGTGAAGTCATAGAATGGAGTGGTGTGAAGTCATAGAATGGAGGTGAGTGAAGTCATAGAATGGAGGGGTGTGAAATCATAGAATGGACGTGTGTGAAGTCACAGAATAGAGGTTTGTGAAGTCACAGAATGGAGGTGTGTGAAGTCATAGAATGGAGGTGTGTGAAGTCAAAATGTAGGTGTGTGAAGTCGGAGATTGGAGGTGTGTGAAGTCATAGAATGATGGGGTGTGAAGTCACAGAAGGAAGTTGTGTGAAGTCACAGAGTGGAGGTGTGTGAAATCATAGAATGGGTTTGTGAAGTCATAGAATGGAAGGGTTTGAAATCATAGAATGGACTGTGTGAAGTCATAGAATGGAGGTGTGTGAAGTCATAGAATGGAGGAGTGTGAAGACGTAGAATGGAGGTGTGTGAAGTCGTATAATGGAGGTGTGTGAAGTCATGGAATGGAGGTGTGTGAAGTCACAGAATGGAGGTGGTTGAAGTCATAGAATGGAGGGGTGTGAAGTCGTAGAATGTTTGTGTGTGAAGTCAGAGAACGGAGGTGTGTGAAGTCAGAGAATGGACGTGTGTGAAGTCAGAATAGAGGTGTGTGAAGTCACAGAATGGAGGTGTTGAAGTCACAAAATGGAGGTGTGTGAAGTCATAAAATGGAGGTGTGTGAAGTCATAGAATGGAGTTGTGTGAAGTCATAGAATGGAAGTGTGTGAAGTCACAGAATGCAGGTGTGTGAAGTCAGAAGGGAGGTGTGTGAAGTCACAGAATGGAGATGTGTGAAGTCATAGAATGGAGGTGTGTGAAATGATAGAATGGAGGTGTGTGAAGTCATAGATTGAAGGTGTGTGAAGTCACAAATTGGGGATGTGTGAAGTCATAGAATGGAGGTGACTGTTGTCATAGGATGCAGGTGTGTGAAGTCACAGAATGGAGGTGTGTGAAGTTATAGAATGGAGGTGTATGAAGTCATAGAATGGGTGGTGTGTGAAATCATAGAATGGAGGTGTTTGAAGTCATAGAATGGAGGTGTGTGAAATCAGAATGGAAGTGTGTGAAGTCATAGAATGGAGGTGTGTGAAGTCATTGAATGGAGGTGTGTGAAGTAACAGAATGGAGTTGTGTGAAGTCATAGAATGGAAGTGTGTGAAGTCACAGAATGGAGGTGTGGAAGTCATAGAATGGAGGTATGTGAAGTCACAGAATGGAGGTGTGTGAAGTAACAGAATGGAGGTGTGTGAAGTCACAGAATGGAGATGTGTGAAGTCATAGAATGGAGGTGTGTGAAATGATAGAATGGAGGTGTGTGAAGTCACAGAATGGAGGTGTGTGAAGTCAGAATGAGGTGTGTGAAGTCATAGAATGGAGGTGTATGAAGTCACAAATTGGGGATGTGTGAATTCATAGAATGGAGGTGTGTGAAGTCATAGAATTGAGGTGTGTGAAGTCATAGAATTGAAGTAACTGTAGTCATAGGATGGCGGTGTGTGAAGTCACGGAATGGAGGTGTGTGAAGTTATAGAATGGAGGTGTGTGAAGTCATAGAATGGGTGGTGTGTGAAATCATAGAATGGAGGTGTTTGAAGTCATAGAATGGAGGTGTGTGAAATCAGAATGGAAGTGTGTGAAGTCATAGAATGGAGGTGTGTGAAGTCATTGAATGGAGGTGAGTGAAGTCATAGAATGGAAGTGTGTGAAATCATAGAATGGAGGTGTGTGAAGTCACAGAATGGAGGTGTGTGAAGTCAGAATGGTGGTATGCGAAGTCAGAATGGAGTTTTGTGAAGTCACAGAATGGAGGTGTGTGACGTCACAGAATGGACGTGTGTGACTTCAGAATGGAGGTATTAGAAGTCAGAATGGAGTTTTGTGAGGTCAGAGAATGGAGATGTGTGAAGTCACAGAATGGAGGTGTGTGAAGTCATAGAATGGACGTGTGTGATGTCACAGAATGGAGGTGTGCGAAGTAATAATGGACGTGTGTGAAGTCACAGAATGGAGGTGTATGAACTCATAGAATGGAGGTGTGTGAAGTCACAGAATGGAGATGTGTGAAGTAACATAATGGAGTTGTGTAAAGTCATAGAATGAAGATGTGTGAAGTCAAAATGGATGTGTGTGAAGTCACAATTTAGGTGTGTGAAGTCAAAGAATGGAGGTGTGTGAAGTCACAATGGAGGTGTGTGAAGTCACAGAATGGAGGTGTGTGACGTCACAGAATGGACGTGTGTGACTTCAGAATGGAGGTATGCGAAGTCAGAATTGAGTTTTGTGAGGTCATAGAATGGAGGTGTGTGAAGTCACAGATTGGAGGTGTGTGGAATCACCGAATGGACATATGTGAAGTCATATAAAGGAGGTGTGTGAAGTCAAACAATGGAGGAGTGTGAACTCATACAATGGAGGTGTGTGAACTCATAGAATGGAGGTGTGTGAAGTCACAATGGAGGTGTGAGAAGACGTAGAATGGAGGTGTGTGAAGTAACAGAATGGAGGTGTGCGAAGTCATAGAATCGAGGTTTATGAAGTCAGAATGGAGGTGTGTGAAGTCATAGAATGGAGGTGTGTGAAGTCACAATGGAGGTGTGTGAAGTCACAGAATGGAGGTGTGTGAAGTCATACAATTGAGGAGTGTGAGGACAGAATGGAGGTGTGTGAAGTCACAAAATGGAGGTGTGTGAAGTCATAGAATGGAGGTGTGTGAAGTCAAATTGGAGGGTTGTGAAGTCGGAGAATGGAGGTGTGTAAAGTCATAGATTGGAGGTGGGTGAAGTCGTAGAATGGAGGTGTGTGAAGTCATAGAATGGAGGTGTGTGAAGTTGCAGAATGGAGGGGTATGAAGTAATAGAATGGAGGTGTGTGAAGTCACAGAATGAGGAGTTTGAAGTCATAGATTGGAGGTGTGTGAAGTCAAAATGGAAGTGTGAATTCATAGAATGGAGGTGAGTGAAGTCACAGAATGGTGGTGTGTGAAGTCAAATTGGAGGGGTGTAAAGTCGGAGAATGGAGGTGTGTAAGTCATAGAATGGAGGTGTGTGAAGTCACACAGTGGAGCTATGTGAAGTCAGAATGGATGTGTGTGAAGTCATAGAATGGAGGTGTGTGAAGTCAGAATGCAGGTCTGTGAACTCATAGAATGGAGGTGTGTGAACTCAGATTGTAGGTGTGTGAAGTCACAGAATGGAGGTGTATGAACTCATAGAAAGGAGGTGTGTGAAGTCACAGAATGGAGATGTGTGAAGTAACATAATGGAGTTGTGTAAAGTCATAGAATGAAGATGTGTGAAGTGACAATGGATGTGTGTGAAGTCACATAATGTATTCGTGTGAAGTCATAGAATGGAGGTGTGTGAACTCACAGAATGGAGGTGTGTGAAGTCACAATGGAGGTGTGTGAAGACATAGAATGCAGGTGTGTGAAGTCACAGAATGGAGGTGTGTGAAGTCACAATGGATGTGTGCGAAGACATAGAATGGAGATGTATGAAGTCAGAATGGAGGTGTGTGAAGTCATACAATGGAGGTGTGAGAAGTAACAATGGAGGTGTGTGAACTCATAGAATGGAGGTGTGTGACGCCACAATGGAGGTGTGTGAAGTCATAGAATGGAGGTGTGTGAAGTCACAGAATGGAGGGTGTGAAGTCACAAAATGGAGGTGTGTGAAGTCATAGAATGAAGGTTTGTGAAGTCATAGAATGGAGGTGTGTGAAGTCAAATTGGAGGGATGTGAAGTCGGAAAATGGAGGTGTGTAAAGTCATAGATTGGAGGTGGGTGAAGTAATAGAATGGAGGTGTGTGAAGTGATGGAATGGAGTTGTGTGAAGTTCCAGAATGGAGGGGTATGACGTAATAGAATGGAGGTGTGTGAAGTCACAGAATGAGGTGTTTGAAGTCATAGATTGGAGGTGTGTGAAGTCAAAATGGATGTGTGAATTCATAGAATGGAGGTGTGTGAAGTCACCGAATGGTGGTGTGTGAAGTCAAATTGGAGGGGTGTGCAGTCGGAGAATGGAGGTGTGTAAGTCATAGAATGGAGGTGTTTGAAGTCATAGATTGGAGTGTGTGAAGTCAAAATGGATGTGTGAAGTCATAGAATGGAGGTGTGTGAAGTTACACAATGGAGATGTGTGAAGTCATAGATTGGAGGTGTGTGAAGTCCTAAAATTGAGGTGTGTGAAGTCATAGAATGAAGGGGTGGGAAGTCATAGAATGGAGGTGTGTTTAGTCATAGAATGCAGGTGTGTGAAGTCATAGAATGGAGGTGACTGAAGTCATAGGATGGAGGTGTTTGAAGTCACAGAATGGAGGTGTTTGAAGTCATAGAGTGGAGATGTGTGAAGTCAGAGAATGGAGTTATGTGAAGTCATAGAATGGAGGTGGGTATGGTCATAGAATGGAGCTGTGTGAAGTCAGAATGGAAGTGTGTAAAGACATAGAATGGAGGTGTGTGAAGTCATAGAGTGGAGGTGAGTGAAGTCATAGAACGGAGTGGTGTGAAATCATAGAATGGAGGTGTGTGAAGTCACAGAATAGAGGTTTGTAAAGTCAAAGAATGGAGGTGTGTGAAGTCACAGAATGGAGGTGTGTGAAGTCAGAATGGAGGTATACTAAGTCAGATTGGAGTTTTGTGAAGTCAAAGAATGGATGTGTGCGAAGTCACAGAATGGAGGTGTGTGAAGTCATAGAATGGAGGTGTGTGAAGTCAAAATGGAGGTTTGTGAAGTCATAGAATGGAGGTGTGTGAAATCATAGAATGGAGGGTTGTGAAGTCATAGAATGGAGGTGTGTGAAGTCAGAGAATGGAGGTGTGTGAAGTCAGAGAATGGAAGTGTGTGAAGTCACAGAATGGAGTTGTGGGAAGTCATAGAATGGAGTGTGTGAAGTCAAATTGGACGGGTTTGAAGTCAGGAAATGGAGGTGTGTAAGTCATAGAATGGATTTGTTTGAAGTCATAGATTGGAGGTGTGGGAAGTCAAAATGGATGTGTGAAGTCAAGAATGGAGGTGTGTGAAGTTACACAATGGAGATGTGTGAAGTCATAGAATAGAGGTGTGTGAAGTCCTAAAATGGAGGTGGGTGAAGTCAGAGAATGGATGTGTGTGAAGTCAGAATGTAAGTGTGTAAAGTCATATAATGGAGGTGTGTGAAGTCATAGAATGTAGGTGAGTGAAGTCATAGAATGGAGGTGTGTCAAAACACAGAATAGAGGTTTGTAAAGTCAAAGAATGGAGGTGTGTGAAGTCATAGAATGGAGGAGTGTGAAGACGTAGAATGGAGGTGTGTGAGGTCGTATAATGGAGGTGTGTGAAGTCATAGAATGGACGTGTGTTAATTCATAGAATGGAGGTGTGTGAAGTCATAGAATGGAGGGGTGTGAAGTCATAGAATGGAGGTGTGTGAAGTCATAGAATGGAGTGGTGTGAAGTAATAGAATGGAGGTGAGTGAAGTCATAGAATGGAGGGGTGTGAAATCATAGAATGGAAGTGTGTGAAGTCACAGAATAGAGGTTTGTGAAGTCACAGAATGGAGGTGTGTGAAGTCATAGAATGGAGGAGTGTGAAGTCAAAATGTAGGTGTGTGAAGTCGGAGATTGGAGGTGTGTGAAGTCATAGAATGATGGGGTGTGAAGTCATAGAAGGAAGTTGTGTGAAGTCACAGAGTGGAGGTGTGTGAAATCATAGAATGGGTTTGTGAAGTCATAGAATGGAAAGGTGTGAAATCATAGAATGGACTGTGTGAAGTCATAGAATGGAGGTGTGTGAAGTCATAGAATGGAGGAGTGTGAAGACGTAGAATGGAGGTGTGTGAAGTCGTATAATGGAGGTGTGTGAAGTCATGGAATGGAGGTGTGTGAAGTCATAGAATGGAGGTGTGTGAAGTCATAGAATGGAGGGGTGTGAAGTCGTAGAATGTTTGTGTGTGAAGTCAGAGAATGGAGGTGTGTGAAGTCAGAGAATGGACGTGTGTGAAGTCAGAATAGAGGTGTGTGAAGTCACAGAATGGAGGTGTTGAAGTCACAGAATGGAGGTGTGTGAAGTCATAAAATGGAGGTGTGTGAAGTCATAGAATGGAGTTGTGTGAAGTCATAGAATGGAAGTGTGTGAAGTCACAGAATGCAGGTGTGTGAAGTCAGAAGGGAGGTGTGTGAAGTCACAGAATGGAGGTGTGTGAAGTCAGAATGGATGTGTGCGAAGACATAGAATGAAGGTGTATGAAGTCAGAATGGAGGTGTGTGAAGTCATACAATGGAGGTGTGAGAAGTAACAATGGAGGTGTGTGAACTCATAGAATGGAGGTGTGTGACGCCACAATGGAGGTGTGTGAAGTCATAGAATGGAGGTGTGTGAAGTCACAGAATGGAGGGTGTGAAGTCACAAAATGGAGGTGTGTGAAGTCATAGAATGAAGGTTTGTGAAGTCATAGAATGGAGGTGTGTGAAGTCAAATTGGAGGGATGTGAAGTCGGAAAATGGAGGTGTGTAAAGTCATAGATTGGAGGTGGGTGAAGTCATAGAATGGAGGTGTGTGAAGTGATGGAATGGAGTTGTGTGAAGTTCCAGAATGGAGGGGTATGACGTAATAGAATGGAGGTGTGTGAAGTCACAGAATGAGGTGTTTGAAGTCATAGATTGGAGGTGTGTGAAGTCAAAATGGATGTGTGAATTCATAGAATGGAGGTGTGTGAAGTCACCGAATGGTGGTGTGTGAAGTCAAATTGGAGGGGTGTGCAGTCGGAGAATGGAGGTGTGTAAGTCATAGAATGGAGGTGTTTGAAGTCATAGATTGGAGTGTGTGAAGTCAAAATGGATGTGTGAAGTCATAGAATGGAGGTGTGTGAAGTTACACAATGGAGATGTGTGAAGTCATAGATTGGAGGTGTGTGAAGTCCTAAAATTGAGGTGTGTGAAGTCATAGAATGAAGGGGTGGGAAGTCATAGAATGGAGGTGTGTTTAGTCATAGAATGCAGGTGTGTGAAGTCATAGAATGGAGGTGACTGAAGTCATAGGATGGAGGTGTTTGAAGTCACAGAATGGAGGTTTTTGAAGTCATAGAATGGAGATGTGTGAAGTCAGAGAATGGAGTTATGTGAAGTCATAGAATGGAGGTGGGTATAGTCATAGAATGGAGGTGTGTGAAGTCAGAATGGAAGTGTGTAAAGACATAGAATGGAGGTGTGTGAAGTAATAGAATGGAGGTGAGTGAAGTCATAGAATGGAGGGGTGTGAAATCATAGAATGGACGTGTGTGAAGTCACAGAATAGAGGTTTGTGAAGTCACAGAATGGAGGTGTGTGAAGTCATAGAATGGAGGAGTGTGAAGTGAAAATGTAGGTGTGTGAAGTCGGAGATTGGAGGTGTGTGAAGTCATAGAATGATGGGGTGTGAAGTCATAGAAGGAAGTTGTGTGAAGTCACAGAGTGGAGGTGTGTGAAATCATAGAATGGGTTTCTGAAGTCATAGAATGGAAAGGTGTGAAATCATAGAATGGACTGTGTGAAGTCATAGAATGGAGGTGTGTGAAGTCATAGAATGGAGGAGTGTGAAGACGTAGAATGGAGGTGTGTGAAGTCGTATAATGGAGTTGTGTGAAGTCATGGAATGGAGGTGTGTGAAGTCATAGAATGGAGGTGTGTGAAGTCATAGAATGGAGGGGTGTGAAGTCGTAGAATGTTTGTGTGTGAAGTCAGAGAATGGAGGTGTGTGAAGTCAGAGAATGGACGTGTGTGAAGTCAGAATAGAGGTGTGTGAAGTCACAGAATGGAGGTGTTGAAGTCACAGAATGGAGGTGTGTGAAATCATAAAATGGAGGTGTGTGAAGTCATAGAATGGAGTTGTGTGAAGTCATAGAATGGAAGTGTGTGAAGTCACAGAATGCAGGTGTGTGAAGTCAGAAGGGAGGTGTGTGAAGTCACAGAATGGAGGTGTGTGAAGTCAGAATGGATGTGTGCGAAGACATAGAATGAAGGTGTATGAAGTCAGAATGGAGGTGTGTGAAGTCATACAATGGAGGTGTGAGAAGTAACAATGGAGGTGTGTGAACTCATAGAATGGAGGTGTGTGACGCCACAATGGAGGTGTGTGAAGTCATAGAATGGAGGTGTGTGAAGTCACAGAATGGAGGGTGTGAAGTCACAAAATGGAGGTGTGTGAAGTCATAGAATGAAGTTTTGTGAAGTCATAGAATGGAGGTGTGTGAAGTCAAATTGGAGGGATGTGAAGTCGGAAAATGGAGGTGTGTAAAGTCATAGATTGGAGGTGGGTGAAGTCATAGAATGGAGGTGTGTGAAGTGATGGAATGGAGTTGTGTGAAGTTCCAGAATGGAGGGGTATGACGTAATAGAATGGAGGTGTGTGAAGTCACAGAATGAGGTGTTTGAAGTCATAGATTGGAGGTGTGTGAAGTCAAAATGGATGTGTGAATTCATAGAATGGAGGTGTGTGAAGTTACCGAATGGTGGTGTGTGAAGTCAAATTGGAGGGGTGTGCAGTCGGAGAATGGAGGTGTGTAAGTCATAGAATGGAGGTGTTTGAAGTCATAGATTGGAGTGTGTGAAGTCAAAATGGATGTGTGAAGTCATAGAATGGAGGTGTGTGAAGTTACACAATGGAGATGTGTGAAGTCATAGATTGGAGGTGTGTGAAGTCCTAAAATTGAGGTGTGTGAAGTCATAGAATGAAGGGGTGGGAAGTCATAGAATGGAGGTGTGTTTAGTCATAGAATGCAGGTGTGTGAAGTCATAGAATGGAGGTGACTGAAGTCATAGGATGGAGGTGTTTGAAGTCACAGAATGGAGGTGTTTGAAGTCATAGAATGGAGATGTGTGAAGTCAGAGAATGGAGTTATGTGAAGTCATAGAATGGAGGTGGGTATAGTCATAGAATGGAGGTGTGTGAAGTCAGAATGGAAGTGTGTAAAGACATAGAATGGAGGTGTGTGAAGTCATAGAGTGGAGGTGAGTGAAGTCATAGAACGGAGTGGTGTGAAATCATAGAATGGAGGTGTGTGAAGTCACAGAATAGAGGTTTGTAAAGTCAAAGAATGGAGGTGTGTGAAGTCACAGAATGGAGGTGTGTGAAGTCAGAATGGAGGTATACTAAGTCAGATTGGAGTTTTGTGAAGTCAAAGAATGGATGTGTGCGAAGTCACAGAATGGAGGTGTGTGAAGTCATAGAATGGAGGTGAGTGAAGTCATAGAATGGAGGGGTGTGAAATCATAGAATGGACGTGTGTGAAGTCACAGAATTGAGGTTTGTGAAGTCACAGAATGGAGGTGTGTGAAGTCATAGAATGGAGGTGTGTGAAGTCAAAATGTAGGTGTGTGAAGTCGGAGATTGGAGGTGTGTGAAGTCATAGAATGATGGGGTGTGAAGTCATAGAAGGAAGTTGTGTGAAGTCACAGAGTGGAGGTGTGTGAAATCATAGAATGGGTTTGTGAAGTCATAGAATGGAAGGGTGTGAAATCATAGAATGGACTGTGTGAAGTCATAGAATGGAGGTGTGTGAAGTCATAGAATGGAGGAGTGTGAAGACGTAGAATGGAGGTGTGTGAAGTCGTATAATGGAGGTGTGTGAAGTCATGGAATGGAGGTGTGTGAAGTCATAGAATGGAGGTGTGTGAAGTCATAGAATGGAGGGGTGTGAAGTCGTAGAATGTTTGTGTGTGAAGTCAGAGAATGGAGGTGTGTGAAGTCAGAGAATGGACGTGTGTGAAGTCAGAATAGAGGTGTGTGAAGTCACAGAATGGAGGTGTTGAAGTCACAGAATGGAGGTGTGTGAAGTCATAAAATGGAGGTGTGTGAAGTCATAGAATGGAGTTGTGTGAAGTCATAGAATGGAAGTGTGTGAAGTCAAAGAATGCAGGTGTGTGAAGTCAGAAGGGAGGTGTGTGAAGTCACAGAATGGATGTGTGTGAAGTCAGAATGGATGTGTGCGAAGACATAGAATGGAGGTGTATGAAGTCAGAATGGAGGTGTGTGAAGTCATACAATGGAGGTATGAGAAGTAACAATGGAGGTGTGTGAACTCATAGAATGGAGGTGTGTGACGCCACAATGGAGGTGTGTGAAGACATACAATGGAGGTTTGTGAAGTCAGAATGCATGTGTAGGAAGTCATAGAATGGAGGTGTGTGAAGTCATAGAATGGTGGTGTGTGAAGTCATAGAGTGGAAGTGTGTGAAGTCATAGAATGGAGGTGTGTGATGTCATAGAATGGAGTTGTGTGAAGTCACGGAAGGGAGGTGTGTGAAATCACAGAATGGAGGTGTGTGAAGTCACAGAATGGAGCTGTGTGAAGTCACAGAATGGAGGTGTGTGAAGTCGCAGAATGGAGATGTGTGAAGTCAAAAAGGTGGTGTGAGAAGTCACAAATGTAAGTGTGTGAAGTCACAGAATGGAGGTGTGAAGTCAAAATGGTTGTGTGTGAAGTCAAAGAATGTAGGTGTGTGAAGTCATCGAATGGAGGTGTGTGAAGTCACAGAATGGAGGTGTTGAAGTCAGAATAGAGGTGTGCGAAGTCATAGAATGGAGGTGGGTGAAGTCAGAGTGTAAGTGTGTGAAGTCATAGAATGGAGGTTTGTGACGTCAGAATAGAGGTGTGTGAAGTCATAGAATGGAGGTGTGTGAAGTCACAGAATGGAGGTGTGGGAAGTCACAGAATGGAGTTGTGTGAAGTCACAGAATGGGAGGTGTGTGAACTCAGAATGGAGGTAGGTTAAGTCACAGAATGGAGGTGTATGAAGTCATAGAATGCAAGTGTGTGAAGTCATAGAATGGAGTGTGTGAAGTCACAGAATGGATGGTATGAACTCATAGAATGGAGGTGAGTGAAGTCACAGAATTGAGGTGTTTGAAGTCATATATTGGAGGTGTGTGAAGTCAAAATGGATGTGTGAATCATAGAATGGAGGTGTGTGAAACCATAGAATGAGGGTGTGTGAAGTCATATAATGGAGGTTTGTGAAGTCAGAGAATGAAGGGTGTGTGAAGTCATAGAATGGAGATGTGTGAAGTCATAAAATGGAAGTGTGTGAAGTCACAGAATGGAGTGTGAGAAGTCACAGAATGGAGGTGTGTGAAGTCACAGAATGGAAGTGTGCGAACACAGAATGGAGGTGTGTGAAGTCACAGAATGGAGGTGTGTGAAGTCATAGAATGGAAGTGTGTGAAGTCATAGAATGGAGGTGTGTGACCACAGAATGGAGGTGTGTGAAGTCACAGAATGGAGGTGTGTGAAGTCATAGAATGGAGTTGTGCGAAGTCATAGAACTGATGTTTCTGAAGTAAGAATGAAAGATGTGTGAAGTCATAGAATGGAGGTGTGTGAACACATAGAATGTAGGTGTGCGAATTCACAGAATGAAGGTGTGTGAAGTCAGAATGGAGGTGTGTAGTCATAGACTGGAGGTGGTGAATCATAGAAAAGAGGTGTGGAAAGTCATAGAATGGAGGAGTGTGAAGTCATAGAGTGAAGGTGAGTGAAGTCACAGATTCGAGGTCTGTGAAATCATAGAATGAGGTGTGTGATGTCAGAATGAAGGTGTGTGAAGTCATAGATGGAGGTGAGTGAAGTTAGAATGCATGTGTGGGAAGTCATAGAATGGAGGTGTTTGAAGTCATAGAATGGTGGTGTGTGAAGTCATAAGGTGGAAGTGTGTGAAGTCATAGAATGGAGGTGTGTGATGTCATAGATTGGAGGTGTGTGAAGTCATAGAATGGAGGTGGGTGAAGGTCACGGAAGGGAGGTGTGTGAAAATCACAGAATGGAGGTGTGTGAAGTCACAGAATGGAGGTGTGTGAAGTCACAGATTGGAGGTGTGTGAAGTCACAGAATGGAGATGTGTGAAGTCAAAAAGGTGGTGGAGAAGTCACAAATGTAAGTGTGTGAAGTCACAGAATGGAGGTGTGAAGTCAAAATGGTTGTGTGTGAAGTCAAAGAATGTAGGTGTGTGAAGTCATCGAATGGAGGTGTGTGAAGTCACAGAATGGAGGTGTGTGAAGTCAGAATAGAGGTGTGCGAAGCCATAGAATGGAGGTTGTGTAAAGTCAGAATGGAGGGTGTGAAGTCATAGAATGGAGGTGTGTGACGTCAGAATAGAGGTGTGTCAAGTCATAGAATGGAGGTGTGTGAAGTCACAGAATGGAGGTGTGGGAAGTCACAGAATGGAGGTGTGTGAAGTCACAGAATGGAGGTGTGTGAACTCAGAATGGAGGTATGTAAAGTCACAGAATGGAGGTGTATGAAGTCATAGAATGGAAGTGTGTGAAGTCATAGAATGGAGGTGTGTGAGGTCACAGAATGGATGGTATGAACTCATAGAATGGAGGTGTGTGAAGTCACAGAATTGAGGTGTTTGAAGTCATATATTGGATGTGTGTGAAGTCAAAATGGATGTGTAAATTCATAGAATGGAGGTGTGTGAAACCATAGAATGAGGGTGTGTAAGGTCATATAATGGAGGTGTGTGAAGTCACTAGGTGTGTGAAGTCATAGAATGGAGGTGTGTGAAGTCACAGCATGGAGGTGTGTGAAGTCAGAATGGAGATGTGTGAAGTCATAGAATGGAGGTGTGTGAAGTCACAATGCAGGTGTGTGAGCTCATAGAATGGAGGTGGGTGAAGTCACAATGCAGGTGTGTGAAGTCTTAGAATGAAGTTGTGTGAACTCAGAAAGGAGGTGTGTGAAGTCACAGAATAGAGGTGTGTGAAGTCATAAAATGGAGGTGTGTGAAGTCACAGAATGGAGGTGTGTGAATTCATAGAATGGAGGTGTGTGAAGTCATAGAATGGAGGTGTGTGAAGTCACAGAATGGAGGTGTGTGAAGTAACAGAATGGAGGAGTGTGAAGTCATAGAGTGGCAGGTGAGTGAAGTCACAGATTCGAGGTCTGTGAAGTCATAGAATGGAAGTGTGTGAAGTCATAGAATGGAGGTTTGTGAAGTCAGAATGGAGGTGTGTGAAGTCAACGAATGGAGTTGTGTGAATTCAGAATGGAGTTGTGTGAAGTCACTAGAATGGAGGTTTGTGAAGTCATAGAGTGGAGGTGTGTGAAGTCATAGAAAGAGTTGTGGGAAGTCATAGAATGGAGGAGTGTAAAGTCATAGAGTGCAGGTGAGTGAAGTCACAGATTCGAAGTCTGTGAAGTCATAGAATGGAGGTGTGTGATGTCAGAATGGAGGTGTGCGAAGTCATAGAATAGAGGTGTGTGAAGTCAGAATGGAGGTGTGTGAAGTCATAGAATGGAGGTGTGTGAAATCAGAATGCTGGTGTGTGAACTCATAGAATGGAGGTGTGTGAAGTCACAATGGAAGTGTGTGAAGTCATAGAATGGAGGTGTGTGAAGTCACAGAATGGAGGTGTGTGAAGTCACAGAATGCAGGTATGTGAAGTCACACAATGGAGGTGTGTAAAGTCATAGAATGGAGGTGTGTGAAGTTATAGAATGGATATTTGTAAAGTAAGAATGAAGGTTTGTGAAGTCATCGAATGGAGGTGTGTGACGTCAAAGAATGGAGGTGTGTGAAGTCATAGAATGGAGCTGTTTGAGGTCAGAATGGAGGTGTGTGAAGTCACAGAATGGAGGTGTGTCAACTCAAAATTTAGGTGTGTGAAGTCAAAGAATGGCGGTGTGTGAAGTCATAGAATGGAGGTTTGTGAAGTCAGAATGGAGGTGTGTGAAGTCACAGAATTGAGGTGTGTGAAGTCACAGAATGGAGGTGTGTGAACTCAGAATGTAGGTGAGTGAAGCTACAGAATGGAGGTGTGTGAAGTCATAGAATGGAAGTGTGTGAAATCATAGAATGGAGGTGTGTGAAGTCACAGAATTGAGGTGTGTGAAGTCAGAATGGAGGTGTGTGAAGTCAGAATGGAGGTGAGTGAAGTCATAGAATGGAGGTGTGTGAAGTCATAGAATGCAGGTCTGTGTACTCAGAATGATGGGGTGTGAAGTCAGAGAATGGAGGTGTGTGAAGTCACAGA
This sequence comes from Megascapheus bottae, assembly GCF_031878675.1. Lineage (NCBI taxonomy): Eukaryota > Metazoa > Chordata > Mammalia > Rodentia > Geomyidae > Megascapheus > Megascapheus bottae. The sequence continues at coordinate 19,134 of NW_028327542.1, read as the reverse complement.
ATGGAGGTTTGTTAATTCATAGAATGGAGGTGTGTGAAATCATAGGATCGAGATGTGTGAAGTCACAGAATGGAGGTGTGTGAAGTCACAGAATGGAGGTGTGTGAACTCAGAATGTAGGTGTGTGAAGCCACAGAATGGAGGTGTGTGAAGTCATAGAATGGAAGTGTGTGAAGTCATAGAAAGGAGGTGTGTGAACTCAGAATGGAGGTGTGTGAAGTCCCAGAATGGAGGTTTGTGAAGTCATAGAATGGTGGTGTGTGAAGTCAGAGAATGGATGTTTCTGAAGTAAGAATGAAGGTGTGTGAAGTCATAGAATGGAGATGTGTGAACTCATAGAATGGAGGTGTGTGAACTCATAGAATGGAGGTTTGTGAAGTCATGGAATGGCGGTGTGTGAAGTCAAAGAATGGAGGTGTGTAAAGTCATACAATGGAGATGAGTGAAGTCAGAATGGAGGTGTGAAGTCATAGAATGGAGGTGTGTGAAGTCACAGAATGGAGGTGTGTGAACTCAGAATGGAGGTGTGTGAAGTCACAGAATGGAGGTGTGTGAAGTCGTAGAATGGAAGTGTGTGAAGTCATAGAATGGAGGTGCTTGAATTCAGAATGGAGGTGTGTGAAGTCACAGAATGGAGGTGTGTGAACTCAGAATGGAGGTGTGTGAAGTCACAGAATGGAGGTGTGTGAACTCATAGAATGGAGGTGTGCGAACTCATAGAAGGGTGGTGTGTGAAGTCATGGAATGGAGGTGTGTGAAGTCAAAGAATGGAGGTGTGTGAAGTTCAAACAATAGAGGCGTGTGAAGTCACAGAATGGCGTTGTGTGAAGTCGAAACGGAAGTGTGTGAAGTCACAGCATGGAGGTGTGTGAAGTCACAGAATGGAGGGTTCTGAAGTCAAAAAGGTGGTGTGTGAAGTCACAGAATGGAGTTGTGTGAAGTCATAAAATGGAGCTGTGTAAAGTCAGAATGGAGGTGTGTGGAGTCAGAATGCAGGTGTGTGACATCAGAATGGAGGTGTGTGAAGTCACAGAATGGAGGAGTGTGAAGTCTTAGAATGGAGGTGTGTGAAGTCATAGAATGGAGGTGTGTGAAGTCATAGAATGGAAGTTTGTGAAGTCAGAGAATGGAGGTGTGTGAAGTCACAGAATGGAGGTGTGTGAAGTCATAGAATGGAAGTGTGTGAAGTCATAGAATGGAGGTGTGTGAAGTCAGAATGGAGGTGTCTGAAGTCACAGAATGGAGGAGTGTGAACTCATAGAATGGAGGTGTGTGAACTCATAGAAGTGTGCTGTGTGAAGTCATGGAATGGAGGTGTGTGAAGTCAAAGAATGGAGGTGTGTGAAGTCAAACAATAGACGCGTGTGAAGTCACAGAATGGAGTTGTGTGAAGTCACAGAGTGGAGGTGTGTGAAGTCAAAAAGTTGGTGTCTGAAGTCACAGAATGGAGGAGTGTGAAGTCACAGAATGGAGGTGTGTGAAGTCAAAAAGGTGGTGTGTGAAGTCACAGAATGGAGGAGTGTGAAGTCATAGAATTGAGGTGTGTGAAGTCATAGAATGTAGGTGTGTGAAGTCATAGAATGGAGGTGTTTGAAGTCAGAGAATGGAGGTGTGTGAACTCAAAATGGAGGTGTGTGAAGTCACAGAATGGAGGTTTGTGAAGTCATACAATGGGGGTGTGTGAAGTCATAGAATGGATGTTTCTAAAGTAACAATGAAGGTGTGTGAAGTCACAGAATGGAGGTGTGTGAAGTCATAGAATGGAGGTGTGTGCAGTCATAGAATGGAGGTGTGTGAAGTCACAGAATGAAGGTGTGTGAAGTCACAGAATGGAGGTATGTGAACTCAGAATGGAGGTGTGTGAAGTCACAGAATGGAGGTTTGTGAAGTCATAGAATGGAGGTGTGTGAAGTCACAGAATGGAGCTGTGTGAATTCATAGAATGGAGGTGTGTGAAGTCATAGGTTGGAGGTGTGTGAAGTCATAGAATGGAGGTGTGTGAATTCATAGAATGGAGGTGTGTGAAGTCACAGAATGGAGGTTTGTGAACTCAAAATGGAGGTGTTTGAAGTCACAAAATGGAGGTGTGTGAAGTCATAGAATGGAAGTGTGTGAAGTCATAGAATGGAGGTGTGTGAAGTCAGAATGGACATTTGTGAAGTCACAGAATTGAGGTGTGTGAACCCAGAATGGAGGTGTGTGAAGTCACAGAATGGAGGTTTGTGAAGTCATACAATGGAGGTGTGTGAAGTCATAGAATGGATGTTTCTAAAGTAAGAATGAAGGTGTGTGAAGTCATAGAATGGAGGTGTGTGAAGTCAAAATGGAGGTTTGTGAACTCATAGAATGGAGGTGTGTGAACTCATAGAATTGAGGTGTGTGAAGTCATGGAATGGAGGTGTGTGAAGTCCAAGAATGGAGGTGTGTGAAGTCAAACAATGGAGGTGTGTGAAGTCACAGAATGGATGTTTCTGAAGTAAGAATGAACATGTGTGAAGTCATTGAATGGAGATGTGTGAACTCATAGAATGGAGGTGTGTGAACTCATAGAATGGAGGTTTGTGAAGTCATGGAATGGCGGTGTGTGAAGTCAAAGAATGGAGGTGTGTGAAGTCATACAATGGAGATGAGTGAAGTCAGAATGGAGGTGTGAAGTCATAGAATGGAGGTGTGTGAAGTCACAGAATGGAGGTGTGTGAACTCAGAATGGAGGTGTGTGAAGTCACAGAATGGAGGTGTGTGAAGTCGTAGAATGGAAGTGTGTGAAGTCATAGAATGGAGGTGCTTGAATTCAGAATGGAGGTGTGTGAAGTCACAGAATGGAGGTGTGTGAACTCAGAATGGAGGTGTGTGAAGTCACAGAATGGAGGTGTGTGAACTCATAGAATGGAGGTGTGTGAACTCATAGAAGGGTGGTGTGTGAAGTCATGGAATGGAGGTGTGTGAAGTCAAAGAATGGAGGTGTGTGAAGTTCAAACAATAGAGGCGTGTGAAGTCACAGAATGGCGTTGTGTGAAGTCGAAACGGAAGTGTGTGAAGTCACAGAATGGAGGTGTGTGAAGTCACAGAATGGAGGGGTCTGAAGTCAAAAAGGTGGTGTGTGAAGTCACAGAATGGAGTTGTGTGAAGTCATAAAATGGAGCTGTGTAAAGTCAGAATGGAGGTGTGTGGAGTCAGAATGCAGGTGTGTGACATCAGAATGGAGGTGTGTGAAGTCACAGAATGGAGGAGTGTGAAGTCTTAGAATGGAGGTGTGTGAAGTCATAGAATGGAGGTGTGTGAAGTCATAGAATGGAAGTTTGTGAAGTCAGAGAATGGAGGTGTGTGAAGTCACAGAATGGAGGTGTGTGAAGTCATAGAATGGAAGTGTGTGAAGTCATAGAATGGAGGTGTGTGAAGTCAGAATGGAGGTGTCTGAAGTCACAGAATGGAGGAGTGTGAACTCATAGAATGGAGGTGTGTGAACTCATAGAAGTGTGCTGTGTGAAGTCATGGAATGGAGGTGTGTGAAGTCAAAGAATGGAGGTGTGTGAAGTCAAACAATAGACGCGTGTGAAGTCACAGAATGGAGTTGTGTGAAGTCACAGAATGGAGGTGTGTGAAGTCAAAAAGTTGGTGTCTGAAGTCACAGAATGGAGGAGTGTGAAGTCACAGAATGGAGGTGTGTGAAGTCAAAAAGGTGGTGTGTGAAGTCACAGAATGGAGGAGTGTGAAGTCATAGAATTGAGGTGTGTGAAGTCATAGAATGTAGGTGTGTGAAGTCATAGAATGGAGGTGTTTGAAGTCAGAGAATGGAGGTGTGTGAACTCAAAATGGAGGTGTGTGAAGTCACAGAATGGAGGTTTGTGAAGTCATACAATGGGGGTGTGTGAAGTCATAGAATGGATGTTTCTAAAGTAACAATGAAGGTGTGTGAAGTCACAGAATGGAGGTGTGTGAAGTCATAGAATGGAGGTGTGTGCAGTCATAGAATGGAGGTGTGTGAAGTCACAGAATGAAGGTGTGTGAAGTCACAGAATGGAGGTATGTGAACTCAGAATGGAGGTGTGTGAAGTCACAGAATGGAGGTGTGTGAAGTCATAGAATGGAGGTGTGTGAAGTCACAGAATGGAGCTGTGTGAATTCATAGAATGGAGGTGTGTGAAGTCATAGGTTGGAGGTGTGTGAAGTCATAGAATATAGGTGTGTGAATTCATAGAATGGAGGTGTGTGAAGTCACAGAATGGAGGTTTGTGAACTCAAAATGGAGGTGTTTGAAGTCACAAAATGGAGGTGTGTGAAGTCATAGAATGGAAGTGTGTGAAGTCATAGAATGGAGGTGTGTGAAGTCAGAATGGACATTTGTGAAGTCACAGAATTGAGGTGTGTGAACCCAGAATGGAGGTGTGTGAAGTCACAGAATGGAGGTTTGTGAAGTCATACAATGGAGGTGTGTGAAGTCATAGAATGGATGTTTCTAAAGTAAGAATGAAGGTGTGTGAAGTCATAGAATGGAGGTGTGTGAACTCATAGAATGGAGGTGTGTGAACTCATAGAATGGAGGTGTGTGAACTCATAGAATTGAGGTGTGTGAAGTCATGGAATGGAGGTGTGTGAAGTCCAAGAATGGAGGTGTGTGAAGTCAAACAATGGAGGTGTGTGAAGTCACAGAATGGAGGTTGCCGGGGCCAACCGGCAGCAAACCAGGGTTCGCAGATTGGGGTTCCTGAAATCGGGGGCAAGGACTAGCAAGAAATAGAAGAGAGACAGACACAGCGGGTCCGGGAAGACCGCAGTCCAGGTAAAGACTGTTGAGACTGCCGGTTTATTTTCCACTCCCACTTCTTCCCTCCTCCTGACCCAGGGAACCTCCAGGTGTTACATTCATATGGTAATTCTCAGGTCATTTACATAGATTAGGGCCAGAAAGCAATAAGACAATAAAGCCATCCTCTGATGCAAGCCAAGGTACAGATTGATTCCACTCTGGCTCACAACAGGAGGTGTTTGAAGTCACAGAATTGAAGTGTGTGAAGTCAAAATGGAGGGGTGTGAAGTCACAGAATGGAGGTCTGTGAAGACATAGAATTGAGGTGTGTGAAGTCAGAATGGAAGTGTGTGAAGCAACAATGCAGGTGTGTGAACTCATGGAATGAAGGTGTGTGAAGTAAAATTGCAGGTGTGTGAAGTCATAAAATGGAGGTATGTGAAGTCATAGAATGGAGGTGTGTGAAGTCACAGAATGGAGGTGTGTGAAGTCATAGAATGGAGGTGTGCGAAGTCACAGAATGGAGGTGTGTGAAGTCATAGAATGGAGGTGTGTGAAGTCATAGAATGGAGGTGTGTGAAGTCATAGAATGGAGGACTGTGAACTCAGAATGGAGGTTTCGGAAGTCATAGAATGGAGGTGTGTAAAGTCACAGAATGGAGGTGTGTGAAGTCATAGAATGGAGGTGTGTGAAGTCATAAAATGGAGGTGTGTGAACTCATAGAATGGAGGTGTGTGAAGTCATAGGATGGGGGTGTGTGAAGTCACAGAATGGAGGTGTGTGAAGTTCGCATGGAGGTGTGCCGTCATAGAATGGAGGTGGGTGAAGTCATAGAAAGGAGGTGTGGGAAGTCATAGAATGGAGGGATGTGAAGTCATAGAGTGGAGGTGTGTGAAGTCAGAATGGAGGTGTGTGAAGTCACAGAATGGAGATGTGTGAATTCATAGAATGGAGGTGTGTGACATCACAATGGAAGTGTGTGAAGTCATAGAATGGAGGTGTGTGAAGTCACAGAATGGAGGTGTGTGAAGTCATACAATGGAGATGAGTGAAGTCAGAATGGAGGTATGTGAAGTCACAGAATGGAGGTGTGTGAAATCAGAATGGAGGTGTGTGAAGTCATAGATGGAGGTGTGTGAAGTCATAGGATGGAGGTGTGTGAAGTCAGAATGGAGTTGTGTGAAATCATAGAGTCAAGGTGTGTGAAGTCACAATGGAGTTGTGTGAAATCATAGAATGGAGGTGCGTGAAGTCACAGAATGGAGGTGTGTGAAGTCATAGAATGGAGGTGTGTGAATTCATAGAATGGAGCTGTGTGAAGTCAGAATGTAGGTGTGTGAAGTCAGAATGGAGGGGTGTGAAGTCTGAATGGAGGTGTGTGAAGTCAGAATGGAGGGGTGTGAAGTCTGAATGGAGGTGTGTGAAGTCACAGATTGGAGGTGTGTGAAGTCATAGAATGGAAGTGTGTGAAGTCATAGAATGGAGGTGTGTGAAGTCATAGAATGGAGGTGTGTGAAGTCAGAATGGAGGTGTCTGAAGTCACAGAATGGAGGAGTGTGAACTCATAGAATGGAGGTGTGTGAACTCATAGAAGTGTGCTGTGTGAAGTCATGGAATGGAGGTGTGTGAAGTCAAAGAATGGAGGTGTGTGAAGTCAAACAATAGACGCGTGTGAAGTCACAGAATGGAGTTGTGTGAAGTCACAGAATAGAGGTGTGTGAAGTCAAAAAGTTGGTGTCTGAAGTCACAGAATGGAGGAGTGTGAAGTCACAGAATGGAGGTGTGTGAAGTCAAAAAGGTGGTGTGTGAAGTCACAGAATGGAGGAGTGTGAAGTCATAGAATTGAGGTGTGTGACGTCATAGAATGTAGGTGTGTGAAGTCATAGAATGGAGGTGTTTGAAGTCAGAGAATGGAGGTGTGTGAACTCAAAATGGAGGTGTGTGAAGTCACAGAATGGAGGTTTGTGAAGTCATACAATGGGGGTGTGTGAAGTCATAGAATGGATGTTTCTAAAGTAACAATGAAGGTGTGTGAAGTCACAGAATGGAGGTGTGTGAAGTCATAGAATGGAGGTGTGTGCAGTCATAGAATGGAGGTGTGTGAAGTCACAGAATGAAGGTGTGTGAAGTCACAGAATGGAGGTATGTGAACTCAGAATGGAGGTGTGTGAAGTCACAGAATGGAGGTGTGTGAAGTCATAGAATGGAGGTGTGTGAAGTCACAGAATGGAGCTGTGTGAATTCATAGAATGGAGGTGTGTGAAGTCATAGGTTGGAGGTGTGTGAAGTCATAGAATATAGGTGTGTGAATTCATAGAATGGAGGTGTGTGAAGTCACAGAATGGAGGTTTGTGAACTCAAAATGGAGGTGTTTGAAGTCACAAAATGGAGGTGTGTGAAGTCATAGAATGGAAGTGTGTGAAGTCATAGAATGGAGGTGTGTGAAGTCAGAATGGACATTTGTGAAGTCACAGAATTGAGGTGTGTGAACCCAGAATGGAGGTGTGTGAAGTCACAGAATGGAGGTTTGTGAAGTCATACAATGGAGGTGTGTGAAGTCATAGAATGGATGTTTCTAAAGTAAGAATGAAGGTGTGTGAAGTCATAGAATGGAGGTGTGTGAAGTCAAAATGGAGGTGTGTGAACTCATAGAATGGAGGTGTGTGAACTCATAGAATTGAGGTGTGTGAAGTCAATGGAATGGAGGTGTGTGAAGTCCAAGAATGGAGGTGTGTGAAGTCAAACAATGGAGGTGTGTGAAGTCACAGAATGGAGGTTGCCGGGGCCAACTGGCAGCAAACCAGGGTTCGCAGATTGGGGTTCCTGAAATCGGGGGCAAGGACTAGCAAGAAATAGAAGAGAGACAGACACAGCGGGTCCGGGAAGACCGCAGTCCAGGTAAAGACTGCTGAGACTGCCGGTTTATTTTCCACTCCCACTTCTTCCCTCCTCCTGACCCAGGGAACCTCCAGGTGTTACATTCATATGGTAATTCTCAGGTCATTTACATAGATTAGGGCCAGAAAGCAATAAGACAATAAAGCCATCCTCTGATGCAAGCCAAGGTACAGATTGATTCCACTCTGGCTCACAACAGGAGGTGTTTGATGCGGCGAGCTCCTCGACCAGCGAGGAAGAACGACCACCACGCGAGGATTCTTCTCAATTCATACTTTATTGGAGAGCCTTTTGATTGAAGGGGGGGCAGGAAGCGAAAAAAGGACTTGGGCAGGGAAATGCAGCTCCTTATATAGGGAACAGGAACACGGATCGCTCCACCATTGGCTGCCGCCCTACAGCCACAACGAGGTGCCGCGGGATTGGCCAGGGATCATCATGTGACTCACGCATGCGCATAACTTAGGACACGTAGTCGAGCGCCGCATTGCCTTATGTGAAGTCGTTTACCTCTAAGGAGTCAGGAAACGGGCGCCATCTAATGGCGTTTGTCCCGGCTCCCTACAGCTCCCCCTTCCTGTTTTGAGCATCAGGCAAGAGTAGGGGTCTGTTCTCTGAAGAGAATAAGGACAATGCAAGGCCTCCTCTCCAGGCTCTTTCCCAGAGGGTGACCCGCCAGTCCGATGCCCTTTTTTCAGAGGTGGGAAATTTTGGCATCTACCCACATGCAAACAGACGTGCTCTTCTCGAGAAAAGGCATCTCCCTTTTCCCAAGTGCAGTGCATACGCCTCGCATCCTGTTTGCTCCAGATCTTAAGCTGCATACCTGTCCCTGTGCAATGGGATCTTGTCCCCCGGGGTGCAAAGGCTATGCAGAAAAATAGGCTCAATTGCCCTTTAAGGCTGAAAGCCATATTTGGGGTGAGGATCCAACTTCCAAGGCGGCTAATGCTTGCGAAAATCACTACCTTATCCCTCTGTGTTTGGGCTTGCAGGCGACAGACCAACCATAGGCAGACCACATGTCCTTTTCTTTCCAAGCATACTTAACCAAACTTGGGGGGAGTCATGCATTTCTAATGCTGCAAAAGCCTGTTTTATAATAGCATTATCTCCTTTTCGTTTATAACTCATTTTACATAGCATCCAACACAAAATCCCCAACCCACACATCATTGCCTGTAATATCCAATCAGTAATTTTCCCGAAAAGGGGCCACATTTACAATCATAATTTCATATCTCAATTGGCTTGTAAGGTTTTCAAAATCATGTGACCATTGTCCAGTTAACATTTGACCTAATTGCCTTGATAAATTAACGGTAAAGACATAATTGTCCAACTGTCTGTCCATGGGAAGAACTGCAATGATGAATTGGTCGTGAAAAGATACCGGAAACCACGAGCGTCATGCTTCACAGGCATCGGTATTGGAAAGATCTTCATCAGCGCCCACAAAATCCTCTCCTGGGCCATCACTGGATCTGCTAGTATTACCACCGACATGAGAATGATCTTCATCGTCAGTGCCTTTCTCGGGTTCTCCTTCCACCTTTCGCGTCAATCGCAATGGGACCCAAAGCGGCGTTTCCTGCTCCTGTGGAAAAACACAAACAGCTCCCCTGGATCTCCTTACTACGGGATCCGGTCCGCACCAATTATTTGTAATAACATCCTTCCATTTAACCATCTCAGTTATAATTTTTGGGTTTTGGGCAGCATGTCTATCTGCTGCTGACTTATCATCACTATTTAAAATTAAAAAATTTAAAGTAAAAAGTGCAAGGGAAAGTCTTTCCCTGGGAGATGCTCCTTCCGCAATTCCCCCTTTCTGTTTTTGAAGTATTTCTTTTAATTTTTTGTTGGTTCTTTCCACAATTCCTTGTCCTTGCGGATTGTATGGTAACCCTGTTGTATGGGCTACTTGCATTTGCGCACAAAAGGCGCGGAAACCATGAGAAGTATAGGCAGGGCCATTATCAGTTTTTAAGTGAAGGGGTTTTCCCCAGGCCGCCCAGGCTTCTAAACAATGTACTTTTACATGGGAAACCTTTTCTCCTGCCAAGGGCGTGGCATGTACTATACCAGAATAGGTATCCACTGAGACATGTAAATATTTTAATTTTCCAAATTCCGCTAAATGAGTAACATCCATTTGCCATAGGGCATTTGGTTTTAAGCCTCTAGGGTTTATCCCCACATTAGGAGAGGGGAGAAAAATCACACAAGACTGACAGGCTTTAACAATATTTCGTGCCTCATGTCTGGTTATATTAAATTTTATTCTAAGAGTATTAGCAGGTACATGATATAACTGATGAAAAGTTTTTGCTGATTCTACAGAATCAATAGCTGTCAAAACCATGGCCCTAGTTGCCTGATCTACCTGGGCATTAGCCTTAGCCATGGGACCTGGCAACAAGGTATGAGCTCTCATGTGCCCTATATAAAAGGGATTCTTTCTTGCCAAAATAAGGGATTGAATCTGTAATAATATGTTAGAAACCATGCTGGCCTGCCTAATTGAGGCGGCGACTTCAAGAGAATTAACAGCATTAACAACATATTGTGAATCAGAAAAAAGATTAAAGGGCTCTTCAAATCTTTTAAACACCTCTAGAACCACCAGGCACTCCGTGACCTGGGGAACATCCGGTCGAAAATATAACACGACTGGATTTTGACCTTCCACCACAAAGGCACCCTGGCCAGTTTTTGACCCATCAGTATAAATAGTCAAGGCTGTAGCCAAAGGCTTCTTAGAGGTAATAATAGGAAAATAAACCAAATTTCTCTCTACAAAGGCAAGCAAGGGATGCTTGGGATAATGGTTATCAATAATATTGGGAAAGGCACATAATAAAATCGCCCATATATCCACAGTGGCAGCCAAAGTTTCCACCTGATTCCTGGTATAGGGAATAATTAATTTATCAGGTATTTTAGCAAAATGCATCAAACAATACTTTAGGCCCAATAGGGCTTGAGTTGCAACAAGCTCAGGAAAATTTGTTGGACAACTGGCATAAAGGCTTCAAGATTTTCAAAAACGCGCTCCGCTGTTTCGAGCACACGGGCCACAAAATCGGAGAATGGCTCCGTGGCAGCTTGAGTAACTTTGGTGAGGCTGCCCGTGACCTGGCCTTTGTTTGGGATTGCCCTCCAGGACTTGTAAAAAACCTCATTTATTTGTTTATAAACATCCCAGGGGAAATTTGTCTGATCGGCAGCCCATTGTCCTTGCCCTAGGAGCATGTCCACAGTCCACTCGGGCCGCCCTTCTTGTACATTTACTCTATATTGAGCCTGAGCTCTGTCCATAACTATAGACCTGAAGTCAAGGAACTGTCCATAATTGAGGCATGTCCGCGCGACCTCATACCAATCATTAGGTGTCATAGCATTAGCAGTTAGTCTTCTAAGCAAGGCAGTGGTATAACTGGCCGTAACTCCATAATTACGTACTGCCTCCATCAAATCCTTTAACTGTTTATAGGAGACTGGTTCAAAGGTCCTCTCCTGGGTAACTGGGTTCTCAAAAACTGGGAACGCAGCCGCCAGGCGGGACCACGTGCTTTCTTTTATGAAATGACTTTTTCCCGCCGCCACAGGATAAGGCGGGGGCGCAGAGGGCATGGCTCTCTCTTGTTCATTTCCTTTAGACACTCCAGCCAGAAGAGGTCGCTGAACTCCATACCTTCCCTCCTCATACCTAGCAGCCGCCTCCTCCAAGCCTTTTCCCTCTTTCGGGTCCTGTTCCTCATCTGAATTAATCACTTCCTCATCTGAGTTGCTTAACTCCTCATTTGAATCGTTTAGGTCCTCATCTCTAGACTCCCTTATTTGTAAATGTTGAAACCTGCCCGAATCCGGGTAAGACTGCCCTGGGGGCGTCTCCATTGTTCTTATGCCTTGGTCCTCCTTATCTCCCTCCTGCCCGGTATCTTGAAAGGGTGCGTCCACCCTCTGTTCTTTGACATAAAGTCTCCCTTTTTTATTTTCTTTCCCTTTTCTTTTTGGCCTACCTTTTTCCTCCCCATTTGATTCTGCCTCGGAGAGACTATCCTGGTGCTTCCTCAATGTCCTACTGGCTCTCTTAACAATCTGTGAGTTGCCGCAACGCAGACAAATGCAACAAAGACACACCAGCAGCAAGCAAGGAAGGACAACAGCAAGCACCCAGAATTGTACCCAAAGAAACAGCATATCCGGGGATCTCAGCTGATCAGGCTGATACTTACCGACGTCTCCTCTCCGTATGTTGAGTTCTGAATCCTCCTCGGCCTTTTCGCTTGTCGTCCTGTCTTCCCAGGGTCCCGGGTCTTCGGCACCAGTTGCGGCGAGCTCCTCGACCAGCGAGGAAGAACGACCACCACGCGAGGATTCTTCTCAATTCATACTTTATTGGAGAGCCTTTTGATTGAAGGGGGGGCAGGAAGCGAAAAAAGGACTTGGGCAGGGAAATGCAGCTCCTTATATAGGGAACAGGAACACGGATCGCTCCACCATTGGCTGCCGCCCTACAGCCACAACGAGGTGCCGCGGGATTGGCCAGGGATCATCATGTGACTCACGCATGCGCATAACTTAGGACACGTAGTCGAGCGCCGCATTGCCTTATGTGAAGTCGTTTACCTCTAAGGAGTCAGGAAACGGGCGCCATCTAATGGCGTTTGTCCCGGCTCCCTACAGTTTGAAGTCACAGAATTGAAGTGTGTGAAGTCAAAATGGAGGGGTGTGAAGTCACAGAATGGAGGTCTGTGAAGACATAGAATTGAGGTGTGTGAAGTCAGAATGGAAGTGTGTGAAGCAACAATGCAGGTGTGTGAACTCATGGAATGAAGGTGTGTGAAGTAAAATTGCAGGTGTGTGAAGTCATAAAATGGAGGTATGTGAAGTCATAGAATGGAGGTGTGTGAAGTCACAGAATGGAGGTGTGTGAAGTCATAGAATGGAGGTGTGCGAAGTCACAGAATGGAGGTGTGTGAAGTCATAGAATGGAGGTGTGTGAAGTCATAGAATGGAGGTGTGTGAAGTCATAGAATGGAGGACTGTGAACTCAGAATGGAGGTTTCGGAAGTCATAGAATGGAGGTGTGTAAAGTCACAGAATGGAGGTGTGTGAAGTCATAGAATGGAGGTGTGTGAAGTCATAAAATGGAGGTGTGTGAACTCATAGAATGGAGGTGTGTGAAGTCATAGGATGGGGGTGTGTGAAGTCACAGAATGGAGGTGTGTGAAGTTCGCATGGAGGTGTGCCGTCATAGAATGGAGGTGGGTGAAGTCATAGAAAGGAGGTGTGGGAAGTCATAGAATGGAGGGATGTGAAGTCATAGAGTGGAGGTGTGTGAAGTCAGAATGGAGGTGTGTGAAGTCACAGAATGGAGATGTGTGAATTCATAGAATGGAGGTGTGTGACATCACAATGGAAGTGTGTGAAGTCATAGAATGGAGGTGTGTGAAGTCACAGAATGGAGGTGTGTGAAGTCATACAATGGAGATGAGTGAAGTCAGAATGGAGGTATGTGAAGTCACAGAATGGAGGTGTGTGAAATCAGAATGGAGGTGTGTGAAGTCATAGATGGAGGTGTGTGAAGTCATAGGATGGAGGTGTGTGAAATCATGGAATGGAGTTTTCTGAAGTCACACAATGGAGCTGTGTGGAGTCAGAATGGAGGTGTGTGAAGTCAGAATGGGTTGTGTGAAATCATAGAGTCAAGGTGTGTGAAGTCACAATGGAGTTGTGTGAAATCATAGAATGGAGGTGCGTGAAATCACAGAATGGAGGTGTGTGAAGTCATAGAATGGAGGTGTGTGAATTCATAGAATGGAGCTGTGTGAAGTCAGAATGGAGGTGTGTGAAGTCAGAATGGAGGGGTGTGAAGTCTGAATGGAGGTGTGTGAAGTCAGAATGGAGGGGTGTGAAGTCTGAATGGAGGTGTGTGAAGTCACAGATTTGAGGTGTGTGAAGTCAGAGAAAGGAGGTGTGTGAAATCATAGAATGGAGGTGTGTGAAGTCAGAATGGAGGTGTGTCAAGTCACAGAATTGAGGTGTGTGAAGTCAGAGAATGGAGGTGGGTGAAGTCAGAATGGAGGTGTGTGAAGTCATAGAATGGAGGTGTGTGAAGTCATAGAATGGAGGTGTGTGAACTCATAGAATTGAGGTGTGTGAAGTCAATGGAATGGAGGTGTGTGAAGTCCAAGAATGGAGGTGTGTGAAGTCAAACAATGGAGGTGTGTGAAGTCACAGAATGGAGGTTGCCAGGGCCAACCGGCAGCAAACCAGGGTTCGCAGATTGGGGTTCCTGAAATCGGGGGCAAGGACTAGCAAGAAATAGAAGAGAGACAGACACAGCGGGTCCGGGAAGACCGCAGTCCAGGTAAAGACTGCTGAGACTGCCGGTTTATTTTCCACTCCCACTTCTTCCCTCCTCCTGACCCAGGGAACCTCCAGGTGTTACATTCATATGGTAATTCTCAGGTCATTTACATAGATTAGGGCCAGAAAGCAATAAGACAATAAAGCCATCCTCTGATGCAAGCCAAGGTACAGATTAATTCCACTCTGGCTCACAACAGGAGGTGTTTGAAGTCACAGAATTGAAGTGTGTGAAGTCAAAATGGAGGGGTGTGAAGTCACAGAATGGAGGTCTGTGAAGACATAGAATTGAGGTGTGTGAAGTCAGAATGGAAGTGTGTGAAGCAACAATGCAGGTGTGTGAACTCATGGAATGAAGGTGTGTGAAGTAAAATTGCAGGTGTGTGAAGTCATAAAATGGAGGTATGTGAAGTCATAGAATGGAGGTGTGTGAAGTCACAGAATGGAGGTGTGTGAAGTCATAGAATGGAGGTGTGCGAAGTCACAGAATGGAGGTGTGTGAAGTCATAGAATGGAGGTGTGTGAAGTCATAGAATGGAGGTGTGTGAAGTCATAGAATGGAGGACTGTGAACTCAGAATGGAGGTTTCGGAAGTCATAGAATGGAGGTGTGTAAAGTCACAGAATGGAGGTGTGTGAAGTCATAGAATGGAGGTGTGTGAAGTCATAAAATGGAGGTGTGTGAACTCATAGAATGGAGGTGTGTGAAGTCATAGGATGGGGGTGTGTGAAGTCACAGAATGGAGGTGTGTGAAGTCATACAATGGAGATGAGTGAAGTCAGAATGGAGGTATGTGAAGTCACAGAATGGAGGTGTGTGAAATCAGAATGGAGGTGTGTGAAGTCATAGATGGAGGTGTGTGAAGTCATAGGATGGAGGTGTGTGAAAACATGGAATGGAGTTTTCTGAAGTCACACAATGGAGCTGTGTGGAGTCAGAATGGAGGTGTGTGAAGTCATAGAATGGAGGTGTGTGAAGTCAGAATGGAGTTGTGTGAAATCATAGAGTCAAGGTGTGTGAAGTCACAATGGAGTTGTGTGAAATCATAGAATGGTGGTGCGTGAAGTCACAGAATGGAGGTGTGTGAAGTCATAGAATGGAGGTGTGTGAATTCATAGAATGGAGCTGTGTGAAGTCAGAATGGAGGTGTGTGAAGTCAGAATGGAGGGGTGTGAAGTCTGAATGGAGGTGTGTGAAGTCAGAATGGAGGGGTGTGAAGTCTGAATGGAGGTGTGTGAAGTCACAGATTGGAGGTGTGTGAAGTCATAGAATGGAAGTGTGTGAAGTCATAGAATGGAGGTGTGTGAAGTCATAGAATGGAGGTGTGTGAAGTCAGAATGGAGGTGTCTGAAGTCACAGAATGGAGGAGTGTGAACTCATAGAATGGAGGTGTGTGAACTCATAGAAGTGTGCTGTGTGAAGTCATGGAATGGAGGTGTGTGAAGTCAAAGAATGGAGGTGTGTGAAGTCAAACAATAGACGCGTGTGAAGTCACAGAATGGAGTTGTGTGAAGTCACAGAATAGAGGTGTGTGAAGTCAAAAAGTTGGTGTCTGAAGTCACAGAATGGAGGAGTGTGAAGTCACAGAATGGAGGTGTGTGAAGTCAAAAAGGTGGTGTGTGAAGTCACAGAATGGAGGAGTGTGAAGTCATAGAATTGAGGTGTGTGACGTCATAGAATGTAGGTGTGTGAAGTCATAGAATGGAGGTGTTTGAAGTCAGAGAATGGAGGTGTGTGAACTCAAAATGGAGGTGTGTGAAGTCACAGAATGGAGGTTTGTGAAGTCATACAATGGGGGTGTGTGAAGTCATAGAATGGATGTTTCTAAAGTAACAATGAAGGTGTGTGAAGTCACAGAATGGAGGTGTGTGAAGTCATAGAATGGAGGTGTGTGCAGTCATAGAATGGAGGTGTGTGAAGTCACAGAATGAAGGTGTGTGAAGTCACAGAATGGAGGTATGTGAACTCAGAATGGAGGTGTGTGAAGTCACAGAATGGAGGTGTGTGAAGTCATAGAATGGAGGTGTGTGAAGTCACAGAATGGAGCTGTGTGAATTCATAGAATGGAGGTGTGTGAAGTCATAGGTTGGAGGTGTGTGAAGTCATAGAATATAGGTGTGTGAATTCATAGAATGGAGGTGTGTGAAGTCACAGAATGGAGGTTTGTGAACTCAAAATGGAGGTGTTTGAAGTCACAAAATGGAGGTGTGTGAAGTCATAGAATGGAAGTGTGTGAAGTCATAGAATGGAGGTGTGTGAAGTCAGAATGGACATTTGTGAAGTCACAGAATTGAGGTGTGTGAACCCAGAATGGAGGTGTGTGAAGTCACAGAATGGAGGTTTGTGAAGTCATACAATGGAGGTGTGTGAAGTCATAGAATGGATGTTTCTAAAGTAAGAATGAAGGTGTGTGAAGTCATAGAATGGAGGTGTGTGAAGTCAAAATGGAGGTGTGTGAACTCATAGAATGGAGGTGTGTGAACTCATAGAATTGAGGTGTGTGAAGTCAATGGAATGGAGGTGTGTGAAGTCCAAGAATGGAGGTGTGTGAAGTCAAACAATGGAGGTGTGTGAAGTCACAGAATGGAGGTTGCCGGGGCCAACCGGCAGCAAACCAGGGTTCGCAGATTGGGGTTCCTGAAATCGGGGGCAAGGACTAGCAAGAAATAGAAGAGAGACAGACACAGCGGGTCCGGGAAGACCGCAGTCCAGGTAAAGACTGCTGAGACTGCCGGTTTATTTTCCACTCCCACTTCTTCCCTCCTCCTGACCCAGGGAACCTCCAGGTGTTACATTCATATGGTAATTCTCAGGTCATTTACATAGATTAGGGCCAGAAAGCAATAAGACAATAAAGCCATCCTCTGATGCAAGCCAAGGTACAGATTGATTCCACTCTGGCTCACAACAGGAGGTGTTTGATGCGGCGAGCTCCTCGACCAGCGAGGAAGAACGACCACCACGCGAGGATTCTTCTCAATTCATACTTTATTGGAGAGCCTTTTGATTGAAGGGGGGGCAGGAAGCGAAAAAAGGACTTGGGCAGGGAAATGCAGCTCCTTATATAGGGAACAGGAACACGGATCGCTCCACCATTGGCTGCCGCCCTACAGCCACAACGAGGTGCCGCGGGATTGGCCAGGGATCATCATGTGACTCACGCATGCGCATAACTTAGGACACGTAGTCGAGCGCCGCATTGCCTTATGTGAAGTCGTTTACCTCTAAGGAGTCAGGAAACGGGCGCCATCTAATGGCGTTTGTCCCGGCTCCCTACAGCTCCCCCTTCCTGTTTTGAGCATCAGGCAAGAGTAGGGGTCTGTTCTCTGAAGAGAATAAGGACAATGCAAGGCCTCCTCTCCAGGCTCTTTCCCAGAGGGTGACCCGCCAGTCCGATGCCCTTTTTTCAGAGGTGGGAAATTTTGGCATCTACCCACATGCAAACAGACGTGCTCTTCTCGAGAAAAGGCATCTCCCTTTTCCCAAGTGCAGTGCATACGCCTCGCATCCTGTTTGCTCCAGATCTTAAGCTGCATACCTGTCCCTGTGCAATGGGATCTTGTCCCCCGGGGTGCAAAGGCTATGCAGAAAAATAGGCTCAATTGCCCTTTAAGGCTGAAAGCCATATTTGGGGTGAGGATCCAACTTCCAAGGCGGCTAATGCTTGCGAAAATCACTACCTTATCCCTCTGTGTTTGGGCTTGCAGGCGACAGACCAACCATAGGCAGACCACATGTCCTTTTCTTTCCAAGCATACTTAACCAAACTTGGGGGGAGTCATGCATTTCTAATGCTGCAAAAGCCTGTTTTATAATAGCATTATCTCCTTTTCGTTTATAACTCATTTTACATAGCATCCAACACAAAATCCCCAACCCACACATCATTGCCTGTAATATCCAATCAGTAATTTTCCCGAAAAGGGGCCACATTTACAATCATAATTTCATATCTCAATTGGCTTGTAAGGTTTTCAAAATCATGTGACCATTGTCCAGTTAACATTTGACCTAATTGCCTTGATAAATTAACGGTAAAGACATAATTGTCCAACTGTCTGTCCATGGGAAGAACTGCAATGATGAATTGGTCGTGAAAAGATACCGGAAACCACGAGCGTCATGCTTCACAGGCATCGGTATTGGAAAGATCTTCATCAGCGCCCACAAAATCCTCTCCTGGGCCATCACTGGATCTGCTAGTATTACCACCGACATGAGAATGATCTTCATCGTCAGTGCCTTTCTCGGGTTCTCCTTCCACCTTTCGCGTCAATCGCAATGGGACCCAAAGCGGCGTTTCCTGCTCCTGTGGAAAAACACAAACAGCTCCCCTGGATCTCCTTACTACGGGATCCGGTCCGCACCAATTATTTGTAATAACATCCTTCCATTTAACCATCTCAGTTATAATTTTTGGGTTTTGGGCAGCATGTCTATCTGCTGCTGACTTATCATCACTATTTAAAATTAAAAAATTTAAAGTAAAAAGTGCAAGGGAAAGTCTTTCCCTGGGAGATGCTCCTTCCGCAATTCCCCCTTTCTGTTTTTGAAGTATTTCTTTTAATTTTTTGTTGGTTCTTTCCACAATTCCTTGTCCTTGCGGATTGTATGGTAACCCTGTTGTATGGGCTACTTGCATTTGCGCACAAAAGGCGCGGAAACCATGAGAAGTATAGGCAGGGCCATTATCAGTTTTTAAGTGAAGGGGTTTTCCCCAGGCCGCCCAGGCTTCTAAACAATGTACTTTTACATGGGAAACCTTTTCTCCTGCCAAGGGCGTGGCATGTACTATACCAGAATAGGTATCCACTGAGACATGTAAATATTTTAATTTTCCAAATTCCGCTAAATGAGTAACATCCATTTGCCATAGGGCATTTGGTTTTAAGCCTCTAGGGTTTATCCCCACATTAGGAGAGGGGAGAAAAATCACACAAGACTGACAGGCTTTAACAATATTTCGTGCCTCATGTCTGGTTATATTAAATTTTATTCTAAGAGTATTAGCAGGTACATGATATAACTGATGAAAAGTTTTTGCTGATTCTACAGAATCAATAGCTGTCAAAACCATGGCCCTAGTTGCCTGATCTACCTGGGCATTAGCA
>NW_028327541.1:182500-197500 GCF_031878675.1 Megascapheus bottae | reverse complement strand
TTGGGGTTAGGGTTAGGGTAAGGTTAAGGGTGAGGGTTAGGGTTAGGTTTAGGGTTAGGGTTAGGGTTAGGTTTAGCGTTAGGGTTAGGGTTAGGTTAGGGTTAGGTTAACGGTAGGTTTAGGGTTAGGGTTACGGTTAGGATTAGGGTTAGGGTAAGGGTAAGGGTAAGGGTGAGGTTTAGGGTTACGGTTCGTGTTAGGGTTAGGGGTAGGGATAGCGTTAAGGTTAGGGTTAGGGTTAGGGAAACGGTAAGGGTTAGGGTTAGGGTTAGGGTTAGGGAAACGGTAAGGGTTAGGGTTACGGTTAGGGTTAGGGTTAGGGTAAGGGAAAGGGTTAGGGTTAGGGTTAGGGTTAGGGAAACGGTAAGGATTATGGTTAGTTTTAGGGTTAGAGTTTGGGTTAGGTTTAGAGTTAGGGTTAGGGTTAGCGTTAGCGTTAGCTTTAGGGTTAGGTTTAGGGTTAGGGTTAGAGTTAGGGAAAGGATAAGTGTTAGGGTAGGGTTAGGGTTAGAGTTAGGGAAACGGTAAGGGTTAGGGTTAGGGTTAGGGTTAGGTTTGGGTTAGGGAAAGGGTAAGTGTTAGGGTTAGGGTTAGCATTAGGGTTAGGGTTAGGTTTAGGGTTAGTGCTAGGGTTAGGTTTAGGGCTAGGGTTAGGGTTAGGGTAAGGTTAAGAGTTAGGTTTAGGGTTAGGGTTAGGGTTAGTGTTAGGGTAACTGTAAGGTTTAGGGTTACAGAAACAGTAATGATTAGGTTTAGGGTTAGCGTTAGGGTTAGTGTTAGGGTTACGGTTACGTGTAGGGTTAGGGTTAGGCTTAGGTTTAGGGTTAGGGTTAGGGTTAGGGAAATGCTAAGGGTTCGGGTTAGGGTTAGGTTTAGGGTTTAGGTTAGGGTTAGGGTTAGGATTAGGGTTAGGGTTAGGGTTAGGGTTAGAGTTAGGGTTAGGGTTTGGGTTAGGGAAACGGTAAGGGTTAGCGTTAGGGTTAGGGTTAGGGTTAGGGAAACGGTAAGGGTTAGGGTTAGGGTTAAGGTTAGGGTTAGGGAAACGGTTCGGGTTAGGGTTAGGGTTAGGGTTAGCCTTAGGGTTAGTGTTGGGTTAGGGTTAGGGTTAGATTTAGGGTTAGGGTTAGGGTTAGGGTTAGGGTAAGGGTAAGGGTGAGGGTTAGGGTAAGGGTTAGTGTTAGGGTTAGGGTTAGGGTTAGCGTTAGCGTTAGGGTTAGCGATAGGGTTAGTGTTTGGGTTAGGGTTAGGGTTAGGGTTAGGGAAATGGTTACGGTTAGGGTTAAGGTTAGGGTTAGGGTTAGGGTTAGGTTTTGGGTTAGGGTTAGGGTTAGGGTTAGGGAAACGGTAGGGTTAGGGTTAGGATTAGGGTTATTTTTAGGGTTAGGGTAAGGGTAAGGGTGAGGTTTAGGGTTACGGTTCGTGTTAGGTTTAGGGTTACGGATAGCGTTAAGGTTAGGGTTAGGTTTAGGGTTAGGGAAACGGTAAGGGTTAGGTTTACGGTTAGGGTTAGGGTTAGGGTAAGGGAAAGGGTTAGGGTTAGGGTTGGGGTTAGGGTTAGGGAAACGGTAAGGGTTAGGGTTAGGTTTTATGGTTAGAGTTTGGGTTAGGTTTAGAGTTAGGATTAGGGCTAGCGTTAGCGTCTGTTTTAGGGTTAAGTTTATGGTTAGGGTTAGTGTTAGGGAAAGGATAAGTGTTAGGGTAGGGTTAGGGTTAGAGTTAGGGAAACGGTAAGGGTTAGGGTTAGGGTTAGGGTTAGGTTTGGGATTAGGGAAAGGGTAAGTGTTAGGGTTAGGGTTAGCATTAGGGTTAGGGTTAGGGTTAGGGTTAGGGCTAGGGTTAGGTTTAGGGCTACGGATAGGGTTAGGGTAAGGTTAAGGGTTAGGTTTAGGGTTAGGGTTAGGGTTAGGGTTAGGGTAACTGTAAGGTTTAGGGTTACAGAAACGGTAATGATTAGGTTTAGGGTTAGCGTTAGGATTAGTGTTAGGGTTACGGTTAGGTGTATGGTTAGGGTTAGGCTTAGGTTTAGGGTTAGGTTTAGGTTTAGGGAAATGCTACGGGTTCGGGTTAGGGTTAGGTTTAGGGTTTAGGTTAGGGTTAGCGTTAGGATTAGGGTTAGGGTTAGGGTTAGGGTTAGAGTTAGGGTTAGGGTTTGGGTTAGGGAAATGGTAAGGGTTAGCGTTAGGGTTAGGGTTAGGGTTAGGGAAACGGTAAGGGTTAGGGTTAGGGTTAAGGTTAGGGTTAGGGAAACGGTTAGGGTTAGGGTTAGGGTTAGGGTTAGGGTTAGCGTTAGGGTTAGTGTTTGGGTTAGGGTTAGGGTTAGATTTAGGGTTAGGGTTAGGGTTAGGGTAAGGGTAAGGGTGAGGGTTACGGTTAGGGTTAGTGTTAGGGTTAGGGTTAGGGTTAGGGTTAGGGAAATGGTAAGGGTTAGGGTTAGTGTTAGTTTTAGGGTTAGGGTTAGGTTTTGGGTTAGGGTTAGGGATAGGGTTAGGGTTAGGGTTAGGGAAACGGTAGGGTTAGGGTTAGGGTTAGGGTTAGGTTTAGGGTTAGGGTAATGGTAAGGGTGAGGTTTAGGGTTACGGTTCGTGTTAGGGTTAGGGTTAGGGATAGCGTTAAGGTTAGGGTTAGGGTTAGGGTTAGGGAAACGGTAAGGGTTAGGGTTAGGGTTAGGGTTAGGGTTAGGGTTAGGGTAAGGGAAAGGGCTAGGCTTAGGGTTAGGTTTAGGGTTAGGGAAAGGGTAAGGGTTAGGGTTGGGTTTAGGGTTAGAGTTTGGGTTAGGTTTAGAGTTAGGGTTAGGGTTAGCGTTAGCGTTAGGGTTGGGGTTAGGTTTAGAGTTAGGGTTAGTGTTAGGGAAACGATAAGTGTTAGGGTAGGGTTAGGGTTAGAGTTAGGGAAACGGTAAGGGTTAGGGTTAGGGTTAGCATTAGGGTTAGGGTTAGGGTTAGGTTTAGGGCTAGGGTTAGGTTTAGGGCTAGGGTTAAGGTTAGGGTTAGGGTTAGGGTAACGGTAAGGGTTAGGGTTAGGGTTAGGGAAACGGTAAAGATTAGGTTTAGGGTTAGCGTTAGGGTTAGGGTTAGAGTTACGGTTAGGTTTAGGGTTAGGGTTAGGGTTACGTTAGGGTTAGGGTTAGGTTTAGGGAAACGGTAAGGGTTAGGGTTAGGGATAGGTTTTGGGTTTAGGTTAGGGTTAGGGTTAGGGTTAAGGTTAGGGTTAGGGTTAGAGTTAGGGTTACGGTTTGGGTTAGGGAAATGGTAAGGGTTAGCGTTAAGGTTAGGTTTAGGGAAAGGGTAAGGGTTAGGGTTAGTGTTAGGGTTAGGTTAAGGGTTAATTTTAGTTTAAGGTTAAGTATGAGGGTTATTGTTAGGGTTAGGTTTAGGGTTGGGGTTAGGGTTAGGTTTAGGGTTAGGGTTACGTTTAGGGATAGATTTAGGGTTAGGGTTAGGGTTAGGGTTAGGGTAACTGTAAGGGTTAGGGTTAGGGAAACGGTAATGATTAGGTTTAGGGTTAGCGTTAGGGTTACGGATAGGGTTACGGTTAGGTTTAGGGTTAGGGTTAGGCTTAGGTTTAGGGTTAGGTTTAGGGAAACGGTAAGGGTTCGGGTTAGGGTTAGGTTTAGGGTTTAGGTTAGGGTTAGGGTTAGGATTGGGGTTAGGGTTAGGGTTAGGGTTAGAGTAAGGGTTAGGCTTTGGGTTAGGGAAACGGTAAGGGTTAGCGTTAGGGTTAGGGTTAGGGTTAGAGAAACGGTAAGGGTTAGGGATAGGGTTAGGGTTAGGGTTAGGGCAACGGTAAGGGTTAGGGTTAGGGTTAGGGTTAGGGTTAGTGTTAGGGTTAGGGTTAGGGTTTGGGTTAGGGTTAGGGTTAGGGTTAGGGAAATGGTAAGGGTTAGGGTTAAGTTTAGGGTTAGGGTTAGGGTTAGGTTTTGGGTTAGGGTTAGGGTTAGGGTTAGCTTAATGTTACGGTTAGGGTTAGGGTTAGGGAAACGGTAGGGTTAGGGTTAGGGTTAGGGTTAGGTTTAGGGTTAAGGTTAGGGTAAGGGTAAGGGTGAGGTTTAGAGTTAGGGTTCGTGTTAGGGTTAGGTTTAAGGATAGCGTTAGGGTTAGGGTTAGGGAAACGGTAAGGGTTAGGGTTAGGGTTAGGGTAAGGGTTAGGGTAACGGTAAGGGTTAGGGTTAGGGTTAGGGTTAGGGTAAGGGAAAGGGTTAGGGTAGGATAACGGTTAGGGTTAGGGAAACGGTAAGGGTTTGGGTTAGGTTTAGGGTTAGAGTTTGGGTTGGGTTTAGAGTTAGGGTTAGCGTTAGCGTTAGGTTTAGGGTTAGGTTTAGGGTTAGGGTTAGTCTTAGGGAAACGATAAGGGTTAGGGTTAGGGTTAGAGTTAGGGAAACGGTAAGGGTTAGGGTTAGGGTTAGGGTTAGGTTTGGGGTTATGGAAAGGGTAAGTGTTAGGCTTAGTTGTAGCATTACGTTTAGGGTTAGGGTTAGGGTAAGGTTAAAGGTTAGGTTTAGGGTTAGGGTTAGGGTTAGGATTAGTGTTAGGGTAACCGTAAGGGTTAGGGTTAGGGTTAGGGGTTAGGGTTAGGGAAACGGTAATGATTAGGTTTAGGGTTAGCGTTAGGGTTAGGGTTAGAGTTACGGTTAGGTTTAGGGTTAGGGTTAGGGTTATGTTTAGGGTTAGGGTTAGGGTTAGGGAAACGGTAAGGGTTAGGGTTAGGGTTTAGGTTAGGGTTAGGATTAGGGTTACGTTTAGGGTTAGGGTTAGGTTTAGAGTTAGGGTTAGGGTTTGGGTTAGGGAAATGGTAAGGGTTAGCCTTAGGTTTAGGGTTAGGGGTAGGTAAACGATAAGGTTTATGGTTAGGGTTAGGGTTAGGGTTAGGTTAAGGGTTAGGTTTAGTTTAAGGGTAAGTATGAGGGTTATGGTTAGGGTTAGGTTTAGGGTTGGGGTTAGGGTTAGGGTTACGGTTAGGATTACGTTTTGGGTTAGGGTTAGGGTTAGGGTTAGGGAAACGGTAAGTGTTAGAGTTAGGGTTAGGGTTAGAGTTATGATTAGGGTTAGGGAAACGGTAAGGGTTACGGTTAGGGAAACGGTAAGGGTTAGGGTTAGGTTTAGGGTTAGGGTTAGGGTTAGTGTTAGGGTTAGTGTTAGGGTTAGGGTTAGTGTTAGGGTTAGCGTTAGGGTTAGGGTTTGAGTTAGGGTTAGGTTTAGGGTTAGGGTTAGGGAAACGGTATAAGGGTTATACTTAGGGTTAGGTTTAGGGTAACGGTAGGGGTTAGGGTTAGGGTTAGGGTTAGGGTTAGTGTTAGGGTTAGCGTTAGGGTAAGGGTGAGGGTTAGGATTAGGGTTAGGGTTAGGGTTAGGGTTAGGTTTAGGGTTAGCGTTAGGGTTAGGGTTAGGTTTAGGGTTAGGGTTAGGTTTAGGGTTTGGGTTAGGGTTAGGGTTAGGGTTAGGGAAACGGTAAGGGTTAGGGTTATGGTTAGGGTTAGGGTTAGGGAAAAGGTAAGGTTTAGGGTTAGGGTAAGGGTTAGGGTTAAGTTCAGGGTTAGGGTTAGGGTTAGGGTTAGAGCTAGGGTTAGGGTTAGGGCTAGAGTGGTTTAGGGTAAGGGTAAGGGTTAGGTTTAGGATTAGGATTAGGGGTAGGGTTAGGGTTAGGTTTAATGTTAGGGTTAGGGTTAGGGAAACGGTAAGGCTTAGGGTTAGGGTTAGCGTTAGGGTTAGGGTTAGGGGTTGGGTTAGGTTTAGGGTTACGGTTAGGGTTAGGTGTAGGGTTAGGGTTAGGGTTAGGGTTAGGGACACGGTAAGGGTTAGGGGTACGGTTAGCGTTAGGGTTAGGGTTAGGGTTAGGTTTAGGGTTAGGGTTAATGTTAGGTTTAAGGCAGTTTTAGGGTTAGCGTTAGGGTTAGGGTTAGGGTTAGGGTTAGGATTAGCGTTAGCGTTAGGGTAGGGTTAGGGTTAGGTTTAGGGTTAGGGTTAATGTTAGGTATAGGTTTAGGGTTAGGGTTAGATTTAGGGTTAGGGTCAGGGTTGGGGAAATGGTAAGGGTTAGCGTTAGGGTTAGGGAATCAGTAAGTGTTAGGGTTAGGGTTAGTGTTAGGGTTAGGTTTAGGGTTAGGGTTAGGGTTAGGTTTAGGGTAAGGGTAAGTGTGAGGGTTAGGCTTAGGGTTCCGGTTAGGTTTAGGGTTAGGGTTAGGGTTAGGGAAACGGTAAGCATTAGGGTTAGGGTTAGCGTTACGGTTAGGGTTAGGGTACTTTTAGGGTTAGGGTTAGGGTTAGGGAACCATAAGGGTTAGAGTTGGGGTTAGGGTTAGGGTTAGGATTAGGGTAAGAGAAACGGTAAGGGGTAGGGTTAGGGTTAGGGTTAGGGTTAGGGCTAGGGAAACGGTAAGAGTTAGGGTTAGGGTTAGGGTTAGGGTTAGGGTTAGGGTTAGCATTAGGGTTAGGGTTAGGGTAAGGGTTAGGGTTAGTGTTAGGGTTAGGGTTAGGCTTAGGCTTAAGGCTAGGGTTAGGTTTAGGGTAGGGGTTAGGGTTAGGGTTAGGGAAACGGTAAGGGTTAGGGTTAGGGTTAGGGTTAGTGTTTAGGGAAACGGTAAGGGTTCGGGTTAGGGTTAGTGTTAGGGTTATTGTTATGGTTAGCGTTAGGGTTAGGGTTAGGGTTAGGGTTATGTTTAGGGTTAGGGATAGGGTTAGGGAAACAGTAAGGGTTACGGTTAGGGTTAGCGTTAGGGTTAGGGTTATTGTTAGGGTTAGTGTTAGGGTTAGTTTTAGGGTAGGGTTAGTGTTAGAGTTAGCGTTAGGGTTAGGGTTTGAGTTAGGGTTAGGTTTAGGGTTAGGGTTAGGGAAACGGTAAGGGTTATAGTTAGGGTTAGGATTAGGGTTAGGGTAACGGTAGGGGTTAGGGTGAGGGTTAGGGTTAGTGTTAGAGTTAGGGTTAGGGTTAGTGTTAGGGTTAGGGTTAGGGTAAGGGTAAGGGTGAGGGTTAGGATTAGGGTTAGTGTTAGGGTTAGGGTTAAGTTTAGGGTTAGCGTTAGGGTTAGGGTTAGGTTTAGGGTTAGCGTTAGGGTTAGGGTTTGGGTTAGGGTTAGGGTTAGGGTTAGGGTTAGGGAAACGGTAAGGGTTAGGGTTAGGGTTAGGGTTAGGGAAACGGTAAGGTTTAGGGTTAGTGTTAGGGTTAGGGTTAGGTTCAGGGTTAGGGTTAGGGTTAGAGTTAGAGCTGTGGTTAGGGTTAGGGCTAGAGTTAGTTTTAGGGTAAGGGTAAGGGTTAGGTTTAGGATTAGGATTAGGGGAAGGGTTAGGGTTAGGTTTAGGGTTAGGGTTACGGTTAGGGAAACGGTAAGGGTTAGGGTTAGGGTTAGCGTTAGGGTTAGGGTTAGGGTTAGGATTAGGTTTAGGGTTACGGTTAGGGTTAGATTTAGGGTTAGGGTTAGGATTAGGGTTAGGTTTAGGGTTAGGGTTAATGTTAGGTTTAGGGCAGGGTTAGGGTTAGAGTTAGGGTTAGGGTTAGGGTTAGGGTTAGAGTTAGGGTTAGGGTTAGGGTTAGGGAAATGGTAAGGGTTAGGTTTAGGATTAGCGTTAGCGTTAGGGTTAGGGTTAGGGTTAGGTTTATGGTTAGGGTTAATGTTAGGTGTGGGGTTAGGGTTAGGGTTAGAGTTAGGGTTAGGGTTACGGTTAGGGTTAGGGTTAGAGTTAGGGTTAGGGTCAGGGTTAGGGAAACGGTAAGGGTTAGCGTTACGGTTAGGTTTAGGGTTAGGGAAACAGTAAGTGTTAAGGTTAGGGTTAGTGTTAGGGTTAGGTTTAGGTTTAGGGTTAGGGTTAGGTTTAGGGTAAGGGTAAGTGTGAGGGTTAGGCTTAGGGTTCCGGTTAGGTTTAGGGTTAGGGTTAGGGTTAGGGAAACGGTAAGCATTAGGGTTAGGGTTAGCGTTACGGTTAGGGTTAGGGTACTTTTAGGGTAAGGGTTAGGGTTAGGGTTAGAGTTAGGGAAACGGTAAGGGTTAGGGTTAGGGTTAGGGTTAGGGAAACGGTAAGGGTTAGGGTTATGGTTAGGGTTAGGGTTAGGGTAAGGGAAAGGGTTAGGGTTAGGGTTAGGGTTAGGGAAACGGTAAGGGTTAGGGTTAGGTTTAGGGTTAGAGTTTGGGTTAGGTTTAGAGTTAGGGTTAGGGTTTGCCTTAGGTTTAGGTTTAGGGTTAGGTTTAGGGTTAGGGTTAGTGTTAGGGAATCGATAAGGGTTAGGGTAGGGTTAGGTTAGAGTTAGGGAAACGGTAAGGTTTACCGTTAGGTTTAGGTTAGGTTTGGGGTTATGGAAAGGGTAAGTGTTAGGGTTAGGGTTAGCATTAGGGTTAGGGTTAGGGTTAGAGCTAGGATTAGGTTTAGGGCTAGCGTTAGGGTTAGGGAAAGGTTAAGGGTTAGGATTAGGGTTAGGGTTAGGGTTAGGGTTAGAGTAACGGTAAGGGTTAGGGTTAGGGTTAGGTTTAGGGTTAGGGAAACGGTAATGATTAGATTTTGGGTTAGCGTTAGGGTTAGGGTTAGAGTTACGGTTAGGTTTAGGGTTTGTTTTAGGGTTATGTTAGGGTTAGGGTTAGGTATAGGGAAAGGATAAGGGTTAGGGTTAGGGTTAGGTTTAGGGTTTAGGTTAGGGTTAGGGTTAGGATTAGGTTTAGGGTTAGGGTTAGGGTTACAGTTAGGGTTAGGGTTTGGGTTAGGGAAACGGTAAGGTTTAGCGTTAGGGTTAGGGTTAGGGTTAGGGAAACGGTAAGGGTTAGGGTTAGTGTTACGGTTAGGTTAAGGGTTAGGTTTAGTTTAAGGGTAAGTATGAGGGTTATGGTTAGGGTTAGGTTTAGGGTTGGGGTTAGGGTTAGGGTTAGGGTTAGGGTTACGTTTAGGGTTAGGTTTAGGGCTAGGGTTAGGGTTAGGGTTAGGGTAACTGTAAGGGTTAGGGTTAGGGAAACGGTAATGATTAGGTTTAGGGTTAGCGTTAGGGTTAGGGTTAGAGTTAGGGTTAGGTTTAGGGTTAGGGTTAGGCTTAGGTTTAGGGTTAAGGTTAGGGAAATGGTAAGGGTTCGGGTTAGGGTTAGGTTTAGGGTTTAGGTTAGGTTTATGGTTAGGAATAGGGTTAGGGTTAGGGTTAGAGTTAGGGTTAGGTTTTGGGTTAGGGAAACTGTATGGGTTAGCGTTAGGGTTAGGGTTAGGGTTAGGGCAACGGTAAGGGTTAGGGTTAGGGTTAGGGTTAGGGTTATGTTTAGGGTTAGGGTTAGGGTTAGGGTTACGTTTAGGGTTAGGTTTAGGGCTAGGGTTAGGGTTAGGGTTAGGGTAACTGTAAGGGTTAGGGTTAGGGAAACGGTAATGATTAGGTTTAGGGTTAGCGTTAGGGTTAGGGTTAGAGTTAGGGTTAGGTTTAGGGTTAGGGTTAGGCTTAGGTTTAGGGTTAAGGTTAGGGAAACGGTAAGGGTTCGGGTTAGGGTTAGGTTTAGGGTTTAGGTTAGGTTTATGGTTAGGATTAGGGTTAGGGTTAGGGTTAGAGTTAGGGTTAGGTTTTGGGTTAGGGAAACTGTATGGGTTAGCGTTAGGGTTAGGGTTAGGGCAACGGTAAGGGTTAGGGTTACGGTTAGGGTTAGGGTTAGGTTTAGGGTTAGGGTTAGGGTTAGGGTCAGGGTAAGGGTGAGGGTTAGGGTTAGGGTTAGTGTTAGGGTTTGGGTTAGGGTTAGCGTTATGGTTAGGTTTGGGTTAGGGTTAGGGTTAGGGAAATGGTAAGGGTTAGGCTTAAGTTTAGGGTTAGGGTTAGGGTTAGGGTTAGCTTAATGTTAGGGTAAGGGTTAGGGTTAGGAAAAGGGTAGGGTTAGGGTTAGGGTTAGGGTTAGGTTTAAGGTTAGGGTTAGGGTAAGGGTAAGGGTGAGGTTTAGGGTTAGGGTTCGTGTTAGGGTTAGGGTTAGGGATATCGATAGGGTTAGGGTTAGGGTTAGGGTTTGGCTTAGGGTAAGGGAAAGGGTTAGGGTTAGGGTTAGGGTTAGGGTTAGAGAAACGGTAAGGGTTAGGTTTAGGTTTAGGGTTAGAGTTTGGGTTAGGTTTAGAGTTAGGGTTAGCGTTAGCGTTAGGTTTAGGGTTAGGGTTAGGGAAAAGGTAAGGGTTATAGTTAGGGTTAGGATTAGGGTTAGGGTAACGGTAGGGGTTAGGGTGAGGGTTAGGGTTAGTGTTAGAGTTAGGGTTAGGGTTAGTGTTAGGGTTAGGGTAAGGGTAAGGGTGAGGGTTAGGATTAGGGTTAGTGTTAGGGTTAGGGTTAAGTTTAGGGTTAGCGTTAGGGTTAGGGTTAGGTTTAGGGTTAGCGTTAGGGTTAGCATTTGGGTTAGGGTTAGGGTTAGGGTTAGGGTTAGGGAAACGGTAAGGGTTAGGGTTAGGGTTAGGGTTAGGGAAACGGTAAGGTTTAGGGTTAGGGTTAGGGTTAGGGTTAGGTTCAGGGTTAGGGTTAGGGTTAGGGTTAGAGCTATGGTTAGGGTTAGGGCTAGAGTTAGGTTTAGAGTAAGGGTAAGGGTTAGGTTTTGATTAGGATTAGGGGAAGGGTTAGGGTTAGGTTTAGGGTTAGGGTTACGGTTAGGGAAACGGTAAGGGTTAGGGTTAGGGTTAGCTTTAGGGTTAGGGTTAGGGTTAGGTTTAGGGTTACGGTTAGGGTTAGATTTAGGGTTAGGGTTAGGATTAGGGTTAGGTTTAGGGTTAGGGTTAATGTTAGGTTTAGGGCAGGGTTAGGGTTAGAGTTAGGTTTAGGGTTAGGGTTAGGGTTAGAGTTAGGGTTAGGGTTAGGGTTAGGGAAATGGTAAGGGTTAGGTTTAGGATTAGCGTTAGCGTTAGGGTTAGGGTTAGGGTTAGGTTTATGGTTAGGGTTAATGTTAGGTATAGGGTTAGGGTTAGGGTTAGAGTTAGGGTTAGGGTTACGGTTAGGGTTAGGGTTAGAGTTAGGGTTAGGGTCAGGGTTAGGGAAACGGTAAGGGTTAGCGTTACGGTTAGGTTTAGGGTTAGGGAAACAGTAAGTGTTAGGGTTAGGGTTAGTGTTAGGGTTAGGGTTAGGGTTAGGTTTAGGGTAAGGGTAAGTGTGAGGGTTAGGCTTAGGGTTCCGGTTAGGTTTAGGGTTAGGGTTAGGGTTAGGGAAACGGTAAGCATTAGGGTTAGGGTTAGCGTTACGGTTAGGGTTAGGGTACTTTTAGGGTAAGGGTTAGGGTTAGGGTTAGGGTTAGGGAAACGGTAAGGGTTAGGGTTAGGGTTAGGGAAACGGTAAGGGTTAGGGTTACGGTTAGGGTTAGGGTTAGGGTAAGGGAAAGGGTTAGGGTTAGGGTTAGGGTTAGGGAAACGGTAAGAGTTAGGGTTAGGTTTAGGGTTAGAGTTTGGGTTACGTTTAGAGTTAGGGTTAGGGTTTGCATTAGGTTTAGGTTTAGGGTTAGGTTTAGGGTTAGGGTTAGTGTTAGGGAATCGATAAGGGTTAGGGTTAGGGTTAGGGTTAGGGTTAGGGTTAGGGTTAGGGTTAGAGCTAGGGTTAGGTTTAGGGCTAGCGTTATGGTTAGGGTAAGGTTAAGGGTTAGGTTTAGGGTTAGGGTTAGGGTTAGGGTTAGGGATAGAGTAACGGTAAGGGTTAGGGTTAGGGTTAGGTTTAGGGTTAGGGAAACGGTAATGATTAGATTTAGGGTTAGCGTTAGGGTTAGGGTTAGAGTTACGGTTAGGTTTAGGGTTTGTTTTAGGGTTATGTTAGGGTTAGGGTTAGGTTTAGGGAAAGGGTAAGGGTTAGGGTTAGGGTTAGGTTTACGGTTTAGGTTAGGGTTAGGGTTAGGATTAGGTTTAGGGTTAGGGTTAGGGTTACAGTTAGGGTTAGGGTTTGGGTTAGGGAAACGGTAAGGTTTAGCGTTAGGGTTAGGGTTAGGGTTAGGGAAACGGTAAGGGTTAGGGTTAGTGTTAGGGTTAGGTTAAGGGTTAGGTTTAGTTTAAGGGTAAGTATGAGGGTTATGGTTAGGGTTAGGTTTAGGGTTGGGGTTAGGGTTAGGGTTAGGGTTAGGGTTACGTTTAGGTTTAGGTTTAGGGCTAGGGTTAGGGTTAGGGTTAGGGTAACTGTAAGGGTTAGGGTTAGGGAAACAGTAATGATTAGGTTTAGGGTTAGCGTTAGGGTTAGGGTTAGAGTTAGGGTTAGGTTTAGGGTTAGGGTTAGGCTTAGGTTTAGGGTTAGGTTTAGGGAAACGGTAAGGGTTCGGGTTAGGGTTAGGTTTAGGGTTTAGGTTAGGTTTATGGTTAGGATTAGGGTTAGGGTTAGGGTTAGAGTTAGGGTTAGGTTTTGGGTTAGGGAAACTGTATGGGTTAGCGTTAGGGTTAGGGTTAGGGTTAGGGCAACGGTAAGGGTTAGGGTTAGGGTTAGGGTTAGGGTTAGGTTTAGGGTTAGGGTTAGGGTTAGGGTAAGGGTAAGGGTGAGGGTTAGGGTTAAGTTTAGTGTTAGGGTTAGGGTTAGGGTTAGGGTTAGCGTTAGGGTTAGGTTTGGGTTAGGGTTAGGGTTAGGGAAATGGTAAGGGTTAGGGTTAAGTTTAGGGTTAGGGTTAGGGTTAGGGTTAGCTTAATGTTAGGGTAAGGGTTAGGGTTAGGAAAAGGGTAGGGTTAGGGTTAGGGTTAGGTTTAGGTTTAAGGTTAGGGTTAGGGTAAGGGTAAGGGTGAGGTTTAGGTTTAGGGTTCGTGTTAGGGTTAGTGTTAGGGATATCGTTAGGGTTAGGGTTAGGGTTAGGGTTAGGGTTTGGCTTAGGGTAAGGGAAAGGGTTAGGGTTAGGGTTAGGGTTAGGGTTAGGGTTAGAGAAACGGTAAGGGTTAGGTTTAGGTTTAGGGTTAGAGTTTGGGTTAGCTTTAGAGTTAGGGTTAGCGTTAGCGTTAGGTTTAGGGTTAGGTTTAGGGTTAGGGTTAGTCTTAGGGAAACGATAAGGGTTAGGGTTAGGTTTAGGGTTAGAGTTAGGGAAACGGTAACGGTTAGGGTTAGGGTTAGGGTTAGGTTTCGGGTTACGGAAAGGGTAAGTGTTAGGCTTAGGTTTAGCATTAGGTTTAGGGTTAGGGTTAGGGTAAGGTTAAAGGTTAGGTTTAGGGTTAGGGTTAGTGTTAGGGTTAGGGTTAGGGTAATGGTAAGGGTTAGGGTTAGGGTTAGGGTTAGGGTTAGGGAAACGGTAATGATGAGGTTTAGGGTTAGCGTTAGGGTTAGGGTTAGAGTTATGGTTAGGCTTAGGGTTAGGGTTAGGGTTATGTTTAGGGGTAGGGTTAGGGTTAGGGTTAGGGTTTGGGTTAGAGCTAGGGTTAGGGATAGGGCTAGAGTTAGGTTTAGGGTAAGGGTAAGGGTTAGGTTTAGGATTAGGATTAGGGGTAGGGTTAGGGTTAGGTTTAGGGTTAGGGTTAGGGTTAGGGAAACGTTAAGGGTTAGGGTTAGGGTTAGGGTTAGGGTTACGGTTAGGTTTAGGGTTACGGTTAGGGTTAGGTTTAGGGTTAGGGTTAGAGTTAGTGTTAGGGAAACGGTAAGGGTTAGGGGTAGGGTTAGCGTTAGGGTTAGGGTTAGTGTTAGGATTAGGTTTAGGGTTAGGGTTAATGTTAGGTTTAGGGTTAGGGTTAGGGTTAGAGTTAGGGTTAGGGTTAGGGTTAGGGTTAGAGTTAGGGTTAGGGTTATTGTTAGGGAAATGGTAAGGGTTAGGTTTAGGATTAGCGTTAGCGTTAAGGTTAGGGTTAGGGTTAGGTTTAGGGTTAGGGTTAATGTTAGGTATAGGGTTAGGGTTAGGGTTAGAGTTAGGGTTAGGGTTACGGTTAGGGTTAGGATTAGAGTTAGGGTTAGGGTCAGGGTTAGGGAAACGGTAAGGGTTAGGGTTAGGGTTAGGGTTAGGTTTAGGTCTAGGGTTAGGTTTAGGGTTAGTTTTAGGGTTAGAGTTAGGGTAAGGTTAAGGGTGAGGGTTAGGGTTAGGGTTAGGGTTAGGGTTAGGGTTACGTTTAGTGTTTGGGTTAGGGTTAATGTTAGGGAAACGGTAAGGGTTAGGGTTAGGTTTAGGGTTAGGGTTAGGGTTAGGTTTAGGGTTAGGGTTAGGATTAGGGTTAGGTTTAGGGTTAGGCTTAATGTTAGGTTTAGGGCAGGGTTAGGGTTAGAGTTAGGGTTAGGGTTAGGGTTAGGGTTAGGGTTAGGGTTAGCGTTAGGGTTAGGGTTAGGTTTATCGTTAGGGTTAATGTTAGATATAGGGTTAGGGTTAGGGTTAGAGTTAGGGTTATGGTTACGGTTAGGGTTAGGTTTAGATTTAGGGTTAGGGTCAGGGTTAGGGAAACGTTAAGGGTTAGCGTTACAGTTAGGGTTAGGGTTAGGGAAAGAGTAAGTGTTAGTGTTAGGGTTAGTGTTAGGGTTAGGTTTAGGGTTAGGGTTAGGGTTAGGTTTAGGGTAAGGGTAAGTGTGAGGGTTAGGCTTAGGGTTCCGGTTAGGTTTAGGGTTAGGGTTAGGGTTAGGCAAACGGTAAGCATTAGGGTTAGGGTGAGCGTTACGGTTAGGGTTAGGGTACTTTTAAGGTAAGGGTTAGGGTTAGGGTTAGGGAACCATAAGGGTTAGAGTTGGGGTTAGGGTTAGGGTTAGGATTAGGGTAAGAGAAACGGTAAGGGGCAGGGTTAGGGTTAGGGTTAGGGTTAGGGTTAGGGAAATGGTAAGAGTTAGGGTTAGGGTTAGGTTTAGGGTTACCGTTAGGTTAGGGTTAGGGTTAGGGTTAGTGTTAGGGTTAGCGTTAGGGTTAGGGTTAGGGTTAGCGTTAGGGTTAGGGTTATTCTTAGGCTTAAGGTTAGGGTTAGGTTTAGGGTAGGGGTTAGGGTTAGGGTTAGGGTTAGGGAAACGGTAAGGGTTAGGGTTAGGGTTAGGGTTAGTGTTTAGGGAAACGGTAAGGGTTCGGGTTAGGGTTAGGGTTAGGGTTATTGTTAGGGTTCGCGTTAGGGTTAGGTTTAGGGTTATGTTTAGGGTTAGGGATAGGGTTAGGGAAACAGTAAGGGTTAGGGTTATGGTTAG
>NW_028327539.1:30000-62500 GCF_031878675.1 Megascapheus bottae | reverse complement strand
TAGGGTTAGGGTTAGGTTGAGGGTTAGGTTTGGGGTAAGGGTAAGGGTTAGGGTTAGAGTAAGGGTTAGGGTTAGGGGTTAGTGTTAGGGTTAGGGTTAATGTTAGGGTTAGGGTAAGGGTAAGGTTTAGAGTTAGGGTTAGTTTTAGGATTAGGGTTAGGGTTAGGTTTATGGTTAAGGTTAGGGTAAGGGAAAGGGTTAGGGTTAGGGTTAGGGTTAGGGTAAGTGTTCAGGTTAGGGTTAGTGTTAGGGTTAGTGTTAGGGTTAGGGGTTAGGGTTAGGATTTGTGTTAGGGTAAGGGTTAGGGTTAGGTTTAGGGTAAGGGTAAGTGTTAGGGTTAGGGTTAGGGTTAGGTTAGGGTAAGAGTATGGGTTAGGGTTAGGGTTAGGGTTAGGGTAAGGGTTCGGGTTAGGGTTTGGGTTAGATTAAGGGTTAGGATTAGGATTAGGTTTAGGTTTAGAGTTAGGGGTTAGGGTAGGGTAAGGGTAAGGGTTAGGGTTCGGGATAGGGTTAGGGGTTAGGGTTAGGGTTAGGTTTAGGGTTAGGATAAGAGTAAGGGTTAGGGTTAAGTTTAGGTTTTAGGTTAGGGTTAGGGTAAGGTTAGGGTTAGGTTTAGGGTTAGGGTTTGGGTTAGGGTAAGGGTAAGGGTTAGGGTTAGGGTTAGGGTAAGGTTTAGAGTTAGGGTTAGGGTTAGGGGTAGGGGTTAAGTTTAGGGGTAGTGTTAGGGTTAGGGTTAGGGTAAGGGTAAGGGTTAGGGTTAGGGTTAGGGTTAGGGTTAGGTTAAGGGTTAGGGTTAGGGTTAGGGTTAGAGTTAGGGTTAGGGTAGGGTAAGGGTAAGGGTTAGGGTTAGGGACAGGGTTAGTGGTTAGGATTAGGGTTAGGGTTAGGGTAAGGGTTAGGGGTAAGTTTAGTGTTAGGGTTAGGTTTAGGGTAAGGGTAAGTGTTAGGGTTAGGGTTAGGGTTAGGGTTAGTTTTAGGGTTAGGGTTAGGGTAAGCGCAAGGTTTAGGGTTAGGGTTAGTTTTAGGATTAGGGTTAGGGTTAGGTTTATGGTTACAGTTAGGGTAAGGGAAAGGGTTCGGGTGAGGGTTAGGGTTAGGGTAAGTGTTCAGGTTAGGGTTAGGTAGTTAGGGTTAGTGTAGGGTTAGGGTAGTTTAGGGTTAGGGTTAGGGCTAGGGTTATGGTTAGGGGTCAGTTTTAGGGTTAGGGTAAGGGTAAGGTTTAGGGTTAGGGTTAGGATTAGGGGTTGGGGTTAGGGTTGGGTTTAGGTTTAGGGGTTAGGGTTAGGGTTAGGTTTAGGGTTAGGTTTGGGGTAAGGGTAAGGGTTAGGGTTAGAGTAAGGGTTAGGGTTAGGGTTAGTGTTAGGGTTAGGGTTAGGGTTAGGGTTAGGTTTAGGGTAAGGGTAAGTGTTAGGGTTAGGGTTAGGGTTAGGTTAGGGTAAGAGTATGGGTTAGGGTTAGGGTTAGGGTTAGGGTAAGGGTTAGGGTTAGGGTTTGGGTTAGGGTTAGGGTTAGGTTTAGGGTAAGTGTAAGGGTTAGGGTTAAGGTAAGATTAGGGTTAGGGTCAGCGTTAGGGTTAGGGTTAGAGTTAGGTTTAGGGTAGGGATAGGGTTAGGGTTTAGGGTTAGGGATAGGGGTTAGGGTTTAGGGTTAGGGTTAGGGTTAGGGTTAGGATAAGAGTAAGGGTGAGTGTTAGGTTTAGGGTTAGGGGTTAGGGTTAGGGTTAGGGTAAGTTTAGGGTTAGGGAGTTAGGTTTAGGGTAAGTGTAAGGGTTAGGGTTAGGGTAAGATTAGGGGTTAGGGTCAGGGTTAGGGTAAGGATTAGGGTGAGGGTTAGGGGTAGGGTTATGGGTAGGGGTGTTAAGTTTAGGGGTAGGGTTAGGTTTAGGGTTAGGGTAAGGGTAAGGTTTAGGGTTAGGGTTAGGGTTAGGGTTAGGGTTAGGTTTGGGGTTAGGGTTAGGGTAAGGGTAAGGGTTAGGGTAACGGTAAGGGTTAGGGTTAGCGTTAGGGTAAGGTTAGGGTTAGGGTTAGGGTTAGGGTTAGGGTAAGGTTAAGGGTTAGGGTTAGGGTTAGGGTAAGGTTAGGGTTAGGGTCAAGGTTAGGGTAAGGGTAAGGTTAAGTCTGAGGGTTAGAGTTAGGGTTAGGGGGAGGTTTAGGGTAAGGGGAAGGGTTAGGGTTAGGGTAAAGGTAAGGTTTAGGATTAGGTTTAGGGTTAGGGTTAGGGTTAGGGTTAGGTTTGGGGTTAGTGTTAGGGGTAAGGGTAACGGTTAGGGTAAGGGTAAGGGTAAGGGTCAGGGTTTGGGTTAGGGTTAGGGTTAAGGTTAGGGTTAGGGTTAGGGTTAGGTTAGGGTTGGTTTTAGGGTTAGGGTTAGGATAAGGGTAAGGTTTAGGGTTTAGGGTTAGTTTTAGGATTAGGGTTAGGGTTAGGTTTATGGTTAGGGTTAGGGTAAGGGAAAGGGTTAGGTGAGGGTTAGGGTTAGGGTAAGTGTTCGGGTTAGGGTTAGTGTTAGGGTTATTGTTAAGGTTAGGGTTAGGGTTAGGGTTAGGGTTAGGGTTATGGTTAGGGGTCAGTGTTAGGGTTAGGCTAATGGTAAGGTTGAGGGTTCGGGTTAGGATTAGGGGTTAGGGTTAGTTTGGGGTTAGGTTTACGGTTACGGTTAGGGTTAGTTTTAGGTTTATTGTTGGGGTAAGGGTAAGGGTTAGTGTAAGGGTTAGGGTGAGGGTTAGGGTTCGGGGTTAGAGTTAGGGTTAAAGTTAGTATTAGGGTTAGGGTAAGGTTAAGGGTTAGGGTTAGGATTAGGGTTAGGTGTTAGGGTTATGGTTAGGGGTTATGGTAAGGTTACGGTTAAGGTCAGGGTTAGGGTTAGGGTAAGGGTAAGTGTTAGCTTTAGGGTTCGGTTTAGGGTAAGGGTAAGGGTTAGGGTTAGGGTTAGGGTTAGGGTAATGGTTAGGGTTGGGTTTCGGTTTGGGTTAGGGTTAGGGTAAGGGTTACGGTTAGGGTTAGGGTTAGGGTTAAGTTTAGGTTTACGGTTAGGGTTAGGTTAGGATTAGGGTTAGGTTTAGGTTTAGGGTTAGGGTTAGGGGTAAGGGTAAGGGTCGGGTTAGGTTTAAGGTTTAGTTTAGGAATAGGGTTTGGGTTAGGGTGAGGGTTAGGGTTAGGGTTAGGGATTAGTGTTAGGGTTAGGGTTAGGATAAGGGTAGGTTTAGGGTTAGGGGTTAGAGTTAGGGTTAGGGTTAGGTTTAGGTTTAGGGTTAGGGTTAGGTTTCGGGTTAGGGTTAGGTTTACGGTTAGGGTTAGGGTTAGGTTTAGGGTAAGGGTAAGGTTTAGGGTTAGGAGGTTAGGCTTAGGTTTAGGGTAAGGGTAAGGGATAAGGGTTAGGGTTAGGGTTAGGGGTTAGGGTTCAGGTTAGGGTTGGGGTTAGGGTAAGGGTTAGGGTTAAGTTTAGGGTAAGGGTTAGGGTTAGGTTTAGGGTCACGGTAAGCATTAGGGTTAGGGGTTAGGGTTAGGGTTAGGCGTTAGGGTTAGGGTTAGGGTAAGGTTTAGGGTTAAGGTAAGGGTAAGCGTTAGGGTTAGTGTTAGGGTTAGGGGTTAGGGTTGGGTGTTAGGGTTAGGGTTAGGATTAGGGTAAGGGTTACGGTTAGGTTTAAGGTAAGGGTAAGTGTTAGGGTTAGGTTTAGGGTTAGGTTAGGGTAATGGTATGGGTTAGGGTTGGGGTTAGGGTTAGGTTTAGTGTAAGGGTTAGGGTTAGGGGTTAGGGTTAGGGTTAGGATTAGGGTAAGGGTCAGGGTCAGGGTTAGTGTAAGGGTAAGGGTAAGTGTCAGGGTTAGGGTTAGTGTTAGGTTTAGTTTTAGGGTAAGGGTA
Source organism: Megascapheus bottae (assembly GCF_031878675.1). Taxonomy (NCBI): domain Eukaryota; kingdom Metazoa; phylum Chordata; class Mammalia; order Rodentia; family Geomyidae; genus Megascapheus; species Megascapheus bottae. Next base: position 58,642 of record NW_028327539.1, on the reverse strand, counting down.
AGGGTTAGGGTTAGAGTTAGGGTTAGGGTAAGGTTTAGGGTTAGGGTTTGGGGTAGGGTTAGGGGTAGGGGTTAAGGTTAGGGGTAGGGTTAGTGTTAGGGTTAGGGTAAGGGTAAGATTTAGGGTTAGGTTAGGGTTAGGGTTAGGTTTGGGGTTAGGGTTAGGGTAAGGGTAAGGTTTAGGGTAAGGGTAAGGGTAAGGTTCAGGGTTCGGGTTAGGGTTAGTGTTAGGGTTAGGGTTAAGGTTAGTGTTAGGGTTAGGATATGGGTTAGGGTTAGTTTTAGGGTTAGGGTTAGGGGTAAGGATAAGGTTTAGGGTTAGGATTAGTTTTAGGATTAGGGTTAGGGTTAGGTTTATGGTTAGGGTTAGGGGTAAGGGAAAGGGTTATGGTGAGGGTTAGGGTTAGGGTAAGTGTTCGGGTTAGTGTTAGTGTTAGGGTTACGCTTAAGGTTAGGGTTAGGGTTATGGTTAGGGTTCAGTGTTAGGGTTAGGGTAAGTGTAATGTTTAGGGTTCGGGTTAGGATTAGGGGTTAGGGTTTGGGATGGGGTTAGGTTTAGGGTTAGGGTTAGGGTTAGGTTTAGGGTTAGGGTTGGGGTAAGGCTAAGGGTTAGGCTTAGAGTAAGGGTTAGGGTTAGGGTTAGGTGTTGAGGGTTAGGGTTTAATGTTAGGGATAGGGTTAGGGTTAGGGTAAGGTTTAGGTTTAGGTTAGGTTAGGGTAAGGGTAAGCGTTAGGGTTAGTGTTAGGGTTAGGGTTAGGGTTAGGGGTTAGGGTTAGGGTTAGGGTAAGGGTTAGGGTTAGTTTTAGGGTAAGGGTAAGTGTTAGGGTTAGGGTTAGGGTTAGGGTTAGGTTAGGGTAAGGGTATGGGTTTGGGTTGGGGTTAGGATTAGGGTTAGGGTAATGGTTAGGGTTAGGGTTAGGGTTAGGGTTAGGTTAAGGGTTAGGGTTAGGTTTAGGGTTAGAGTTAGGGTTAGGGTAGGGTAAGGGTAAGGGTTAGGGTTAGGGATAGTGTTAGTGGTTAGGGTTAGGGTTAGGGTTAGGGTTAGGGTTAGGGTAAGGGTTTGGGGTAAGTTTAGTGTTAGGGTTAGGTTTAGGGTAAGGGTAAGGGTTAGGGTTAGATTTAGGGTTAGGGTTAGGGCAAGTGTAAGGGTTGGGTTTAGGGTTAGGGTTAGGGTTACGGTAAGGGTAAGGGTTAGGGTTAGGGTTAGATTGAGGGTGAGGTTTAGGGTTAGGGTTAGGGGTTAGGGTTCAGGTTAGGGTTGGGGTTAGGGTAAGGGTTAGGGTAAGTTTAGGGTAAGTGTTAGGGTTAGGGTCAGGGTAAGCGTTAGGTTTAGTGTTAGGGTTAGGGTTAGGGTTAGGGGTTAGGGTTAGGGTTAGGGTTTAGTGTTAGGGTTAGGGTTAGGTTTAGGGTAAGGGTAAGTGTTAGGGTTAGGGTTTAGGGTTAGGTTAGGGTAAGAGTATGGGTTAGGGTTAGGGTTAGGGTAAGGTTAGGGTTAGGGTCAGGGTTAGGGTAAGGGTAAGGTTAAGTTTGAGGGTTAGGGTTAGGGTTAGGGGGAGGTTTAGGGTAAGGGGAAGGGCTAGGTTTAGGGTAAGAGTAAGGTTTAGGGTTAGGGTTAGGGTTAGGGTTAGGGTTAGGTTTGGGGTTAGTGTTAGGGTAAGGGTAAGGGTTAGGGTAAGGGTAAGGGTAAGGGTCAGGGTTTGGGTTAGGGTTAGTGTTAGGGTTAGGGTTAAGGTTAGGGTTAGGGTTAGGGTTAGGTTAGGGTTGGTTTTAGGGTTAGGGTTAGGGGTAAGGGTAAGGTTTAGGGTTAGGGTTAGTTTTAGGATTAGGGTTAGGGTTAGGTTTATGGTTAGGGTTAGGTAAGGGAAAGGGTTAGGTGAGGGTTAGGGTTAGGGTAAGTTTTCGGGTTAGGGTTAATGTTAGGGTTAGGGTTAAGTTTAGGGTTAGGGTTAGGGTTAGGGTTATGGTTAGGGGTCAGTGTTAGGGTTAGGCTAAGGGTAAGGTTTAGGGTTCGGGTTAGGATTAGGGGTTAGGGTTAGGGTTGGGGTTAGGTTTAGGGTTAGGGTTAGGGTTAGTTTTAGGTTTATTGTTGGGGTAAGGGTAAGGGTTAGGTTTAGGGTTAGGGTTAGGGTTAAGTTTAGGGTTAGGGTTAGGCTTAGTTTTAGGGTTAGTGTAAGGGTTAGGGTGATGGTTGGGTTCGGGGTTAGAGTTAGGGTTAAAGTTAGTGTTAGGGTTAGGGTAAGGGTAAGGGGTTAGGGTTAGGATTAGGGTTAGGTGTTAGGGTTAGGGGTTAGGGTTAGTGTAAGCTTACGGTTAGGGTCAGGGTTAGGTTAGGGTAAGGGTAAGTGTTAGCTTTAGGGTTCGGTTTAGGGTAAGGTTAAGGGTTAGGGTTAGAGTTAGAGTTAGGTTTAGGGTAAGGGTTAGGGTTAGGGTTAGGGTAATGGTTAGGGTTGGGATTGGGTTAGGGTTAGGGTAAGGGTTATGGTTAGGGTTAGGGTTAGGGTTAAGTTTAGGTTTAGGGTTAGGGTTAGGTTAGGATTAGGGTTAGGTTTAGGTTATAGGGTTAGGGTTAGGGTAAGTGTAAGGGTCGGGTTAGGTTTAAGGTTTAGTTTAGGAATAGGGTTTGGGTTAGGGTGAGGGTTAGGGGTTAGGGTTAGGGATTAGTGTTACGGTTAGGGTTAGGATAAGGGCAGGTTTAGGGTTAGGGGTTAGAGTTAGGGTTAGTGTTAGGGTTAGTTTAGGGTAAGGGTAAGGTTTAGGTTTAGGGTTAGGGTTAGGTTTAGGGTAAGGGTAAGGATAAGGGTTAGGGTTAGGGTTAGGGGTTAGGGTTCAGGTTAGGGTTGGGGTTAGGGTAAGGGTTAGGGTTAAGTTTAGGGTAAGGGTTAGGTTAAGGTTAGGGTCACGGTAAGCATTAGGGTTAGGGTTAGGGTTAGGGTTAGGCGTTAGGTTTAGGGTTAGGGTAAGGTTTAGGGTTAAGGTAAGGGTAAGCGTTAGGGTTAGTGTTAGGGTTAGGGTTAGTGTTAGGTGTTAGGGTTAGGGTTAGGATTAGGGATAAGGGTTAGGGTTAGGTTTAAGGTAAGGGTAAGTGTTAGGGTTAGGGTTAGGGTTAGTTTAGGGTAATGGTATGGGTTAGGGTTGAGGTTAGGGTTAGGGTTAGTGTAAGGGTTAGGGTTAGGGGTTAGGGTTAGGGTTTAGGGTTAGGGTAAGGGTTAGGGTCAGGGTTAGGGTTAGGGTACGTTTTAGGGTTAGGGTTAGGGTTAGGGGTAGGGTTTAAGGTTAGGGGTAGTGTTAGGTTTAGGTTTAGGGTAAGGGTAAGTTTTAGGGTTAGGGTTAAGGTTAGGGTTAGGGTTAGGTTTGGGGTTAGGTTTAGGGTAAGTGTAAGGGAAAGAGTTAGGGTAATGGTAAGGGTTAGGGTTAGGGTTAAGGTTAGGGTTAGGTTAGGGTTAGGGTTAGGGTTAGTTTTAGGGTTAGGGTTAGGGTAAGGGTAAGGTTTAGGTTTAGGGTTAGTTTTAGGATTAGGGTTAGGGTTAGGTTTATGGTTAGTGTTAGGGTAAGGGAAAGGGTTAGGGTGAGGGTTAGGGGGTTAGGGTTAAGTTTAGGGTTAGGGTTATGGTTATGGTTAGGGGTCAGTGTTAGGGTTAGTGTAAGGGTAAGTTTTAGGGTTAGGGTTAGGATTAGGTGGTTAGCGTTAGGGTAAGGGTAAGGGTAAGGTTTAGGGTTAGGGTAAGGGTAAGTGTTAGGGTTAAGGGTTAGGGAAGGTGTTAGGTGTTAGGGGTTAGAGTGAGGGTAAGGTTTAGGGTTATGGTTAGGGGTTAGGGTTAGTTTTAGTGTAAGGGTTAGGGTTAGGGTAAGTGGTTAGAGTTATGGTTGGGATAAGGGTAAGGTTTAGGGTTAGTGTTAGGGTTAAGGGTAAGGGTTAGGGTTAGGGTTACGGTCAAGTTTGGGGTTAGGATTAGGGTACGGGTAAGGGTTAGGGTTAGGGTTGGGGTTGTGGTTAGGGTTAGGCTAAGGGTAAGGGTTAGGTTTAAGGTAATGTGTTAGGGTTAGGTTAGGGTTAGGGTAAAGTTAGGGTTAGGGTTAGGGTTAGGTTTAGGTTTAGGGATTAGGTAAGGGTAAGGGTTAGGTTTAGGTTTAGGGTTGGAGATAAGATTAGGGTTAGGGTTAGGGTAAGGGTAAGGGTTAGGGTTAGGGTTAGGGTAAAGTTAGGGTTGGGGTTAGGGTTAGGGTTAGGTTTAGGGTTAGGGTTTGGGTAAGGGGTAAGGTTTACAGTTAGGTTTAGGGTTGGGGTTAAGATTAGGTTTAGGGTTAGGGTAAGGGTCAGGGTTAGGTTTAGGGTAAGGGTAAGGGTAAGTGTTTGGGTTAGGGGTAGGGTTAGTGTTAGTGTAAGGGTAAGGGTTAGGGTTAGGGTTAGGGTTAGGTTAGGGTTGGGGGTTTGGGTTAGGGTTAGGTTTAGGGTTAGGGTAAGGGTAAGGGTTAGGGTTGGGGTTAGGGTAAGGTTAGGTTTATGGTCAAGGTTAGGGTAAGGGTAAGGTTAACTGTGCGGGTTAGGGTTAGGGTTAGTTTTAGGGTAAGGGTTAGGGTTAGGGTTAGGGTTAGGGTAAGGTTGAGGTTTAGGGTTATGGTTAGGGTTAGGGGTAGGGTTTAAGGTTAGGGGTAGGTTTAGGGTTAGGTTTAGGGTAAGGGTAAGGTTTAGGGTTAGGGTTAGGGTTAGGGTTAGGGTTAGGTTTGGGGTTAGGGTTAGGGTAAGGGTAAGGGTAAGAGTTAGGGTAAGGGTAAGGGTTAGTGTCAGGGTTCGGGTTATGGTTAGTGTTAGGGATAGGGTTAAGGTAAGGGTTAGGGTTAGGGTTAGGGTTAGGGTTAGTTTTAGGGATAGGGATAGGGTAAGGGTAAGGTTTAGGGTTAGGGTTAGTTTTAGCTTTAGGGTTAGGGTTAGGTTTATGGTTAGTGTTAGGGTAAGGGAAAGGGTTAGGATGAGGGTTAGGGGTTAGGGTAAGTGTTCAGGGTAGGGTTAGTGTTAGGGTTAGGGTTAAGTTTAGGGTTATCGTTATGGTTATGGTTAGGGGTCAGTGTTAGGGTTAGTGAAAGGGTAAGTTTTAGGGTTATGGTTAGGACTAGGGGTTAGGGTTAGGGTTGGGGGTTAGGTTTAGGGTTAGGGTTAGGGTTAGGTTTAGGGTTAGGTTTGGGATAAGGGTACGGGTTAGGGTCAAGTAAGGGTTAGGGTTAGGGTTAGTGTTAGGGTTAGGTTTAAGGTTAGGGTTAGTGTTAGGGTTAGGGTTAGGGTTAGGGTTAGGGGTTAGGGTTAGGGTTAGGGTTATGGTAAGGGTAAGGTTTAGGGTTAGGTTTAGAGTTATGGGTTAGGGTTAGGGTTAGGGTAAGTGTAAGTTTTAGGGTTAGGGTAAGGGTAAGTGTTAGGGTTACTGTTACGGATAGGTGTTAGGGTTAGGGTTAGGGTGAGGGTAAGGTTTAGGGTTAGGGTTAGGGTTAGGGTTAGGTTTAGGGTTGGGGTTAAGATTAGGGTTAGGGTTAGGTTAAGGGTAAGGGTTAGGGTTAGGGTTAGGGTAAAGTTAGGGTTGGGGTTAGGGTTAGGGTTAGGTTTAGGGTTATGGGTAGGGTAAGGGTAAGGGTTAGGGTTACGTTTAGGGTTGGGGTTAAGATTAGGTTTAGGGTTAGGGTAAGGGTCAGGGTTAGGTTTAGGGTAAGGGTAAGGGTAAGTGTATGGGTTAGGGGTAGGGTTAGTGTTAGTGTAAGGGTAAGGGTTAGGGTTAGGGTTAGGGTTAGGTTAGGGTTAGGGTTAGGGTTAGGTTTAGGGTTAGGGTAAGGGTAAGGCTTAGGGTTAGGGTTAGGGTAAGGTTAGGTTTAGGGTCAGGGTTAGGGCAAGGGTAAGGTTAAGTGTGCTGTTTAGGTTTAGGGTTAGGTTTAGGGTTAGGGTTAGTGTTAGGGTTAGGGTTACGGTAAGGTTTAGGGTTAGGGTTAGGTTTTGGGGTAGGGTTTAAGGTTAGGGGTAGGGTTAGGATTAGGTTTAGGGTAAGGGTAAGGTTTAGGGTTAGGGTTAGGGTTAGGGTTAGGGTTAGGTTTTGGGTTAGGGTTAGGGTTAAGGGTAAGGGTAAGAGTTAGGGTAAGGGTAAGGTTTAGGTCAGGGTTCGGGTTATGGTTAGTGTTAGGGTTAGGGTTAGGGTTAGGGTTGGGATTAGGGTTAGGGTTAGGGTTGGTTTTAGGGTTAGGGTTAGGGTAAGGGTAAGGTTTAGGGTTAGGGTTAGTTTTAGGATTAGGGTTAGGGTTAGGTTTATGGTTAGTGTTATGGTTAGGGGAAAGGTTTAGGGTGAGGGTTAGGGTTAGGGTAAGTGTTCAGGTTAGGGTTAGTGTTAGGGTTAGGGTTAAGTTTAGGGTTAGGGTTATGGTTATGGTTAGGGGTCAGTGTTAGGGTTAGTGTAAGGGTAAGGTTTAGGGTTATTGTTAGGATTAGGGGTTATGGGTTAGGGTTGGGGTTAGGTTTAGGGTTAGATTTAGGGTTAGGTTTAGGGTTTGGGTTGGGATAAGGGTAAGGATTAGGCTTCGAATAAGGGTTAGGGTTAGGGTTAGTGTTAGGGTTAGGTTTAAGTTAGGGTTAGGGTTAGGGTTAGGGTTAGGGGTTAGGGTTAGGGTTAGGTTAGGGTTAGGGTAAGGGTAAGGTTTATGGTTAGGGTTAGGGTTATGGGTTAGGGTTAGGGTTAGGTAAGGGTAAGGTTTAGGGTTAGGGTTAGGATTAGGTGTTAGGGTTAGGGTTGGGGTTAGGTTTAGGGTTAGATTTAGGGTTAGGTTTAGGGTTTGGGTTGGGATAAGGTTAAGGGTTATGGTTCGAGTAAGGGTTAGGGTTAGGGTTAGTGTTAGGGTTAGGTTTAAGTTAGGGTTAAGCTTAGGGTTAGGGTTAGGGGTTAGGGTTAGGGTTAGGGTTAGGGTAAGGGTAAGGTTTATGGTTAGGGTTAGGGTTATGGGTTAGGGTTAGGGTTAGGGTTAGGGTAAGGGTAAGGTTTAGGGTTAGGGTAAGGGTAAGTGTTAGGGTTAGGGTTAGGGATAGGTGTTAGGGTTAGGGTTAGGGTGAGGGTAAGGTTTAGGGTTAGGGTTAGGGGTTAGGGTTAGGTTTAGTGTAAGGGTTAGGGTTAGGGTAAGTGGTAGAGTTATGTTTGGTGTAAGGGTAAGGTTTAGGGTTAGAGTTAGGGTAAGGGTAAGGTTTAGGGTTTGGGTTATTGTTAGGGTTAGGTTTGGGGTTAGGATTAGGGTATGTGTAAGGGTTAGGGTAAGGGTTAGGGTTGTGGTTAGGGTTAGGCTAAAGGTAAGGGTTTAGGGTTAAGGTTAGGGTTAGGGTTAGGGTTAGGGTAAATTTTAGTGTTAGGGTTAGGGTAGGTTTAGGTTTAGGGATAGGTAAGGATAAGGGTTAGGGTTAGGTTTAGGGTTGGGGGTTAAGATTAGGGTTAGGGTTAGGGTTAGGGGGTAGGGTAAGGGTAAGGGTTAGGGTTAGGTTTAGGGTTGGGGTTAAGATTAGGTTTAGGTTTAGGGTAAGGGTCAGGGTTAGTTTAGGGTTGGGGTTAAGATTAGGTTTAGGGTTAGGGTAAGGGTCAGGGTTAGGTTTAGGGTTAGGGTAAGGGTAAGTGTTTGGGTTAGGGGTAGGGTTAGTGTTAGGGTAAGGGTAAGGGTTAGGGTTAGGGTTAGGGTTAGGTTTAGGGTTAGGGTTAGGGTAAGGGTAATGGTTAGGTTTAGGGTAAGGTTAGGTTTAGGGTTAGGGTTAGGGTAAGTGTTAGGGTTAGGGTTAGGGTAAGGGTAAGGGTAAGTGTTAGACTTAGGGTTATGTTTAGGGTTAGGGTTAGGGTTTAGGGTTAGGATAAGGGTAAAAGTTAGGGTTAGGATGAGGTTTAGGGTTAGGTTAACGGTTCGGGTTAGGTTTAGGGTTAGGGTTAGGGTTAGGATTAGGGTTAGGTTTACGGTTAGGGTTAGGGTAAGGGTAAGGGTTAGGGTGAGGAATAGGGTTAGGGTACGGGTTCGGGTTAGGGTTAGTGTTAGGATAAGGGTAAGGTTTAGGGTTAGGGTTAGGGTTAGGGGTTAGGTTAGGGTTAGGGTTTAGGGTTAAGTTTAGGGTTAGGTTTAGGGATAGGGTTAGGGTAAATTAAGGGTTGGGGTTAGGGTTAGGGTTAGGGTAAGAGTTAGGCTTAGGGTTAGTGTTAGGTTTAGGTTAAGTTTAGAGTTAGGGTTAGGGTTAGGGTTAGGGTTAGGGTAAGGGTAAGGTTTAAGGTTAGGGTTAGGGTTAGGGTTAGGTGTTATTGTTAGGCTTAGAGAAAGGTAAGGTTTAGGGTTAGGGTAAGGTAAGGGTTAGGGTTGGGGTTAGGGTTAGGGGTTAGTGTTAGGGTTATGGTAATGGGTAAGGTTTAGGGTTAGGGTTAGGATTAGGGGTTAGGGTTAGGATTAGAGTATGTGTTAGGGTTATAGTAAGGGTTAGGGTTAGATTTAGGGTAAGGGTAAGGTTTAGGGGTAGGTTTAGGGTTAGTGTAAGGGTAAGGGTTAGGGTTAGGGTAAGGTTAGGGTTAGGTTATGGTTAGGGTTAGGTTTAGGGTTAAGGTTAGGGTAAGGGTAATAGGGTTACGTTTAGGGTTGGGGTTAAGGTTAGGGTTAGGGTTAGGGTAAGGGTAAGGGTTAGGGTTAGAGTTAGGTTAAGGGTAATGGTTATGGTTAGCGATAGGTTAGGGGTAGCGTTAGGGTTAGGGTTAGGGTTAGGGGAAGGGTTAGGGTCAGGGTCAGGGTCAGGGTTAGGGTTAGGGTTAGTGTTAGGGTTATTGTCAGGTTCAGGGTCAGGGTCAGGGTTGGTTAGGGTTAGGGTTAGGGTTAGGTTTAGGGTTAGGGGTAGGGTAAGGGTAAGGGTTAGGGTTAGGTTTAGGGTTGGGGTTAAGATTAGGTTTAGGGTTAGGGTAAGGGGTCAGGGTTAGGTTTAGGGTTAGGGTAAGGGTAAGTGGTTTGGGGTTAGGGGTAGGGTTAGTGTTAGTGTAAGGGTAAGGGATAGGGTTAGGGTTAGTGTTAGGTTAGGGTTAGGGTTAGGGTTAGGTTTAGGGTTAGGGTAAGGTTAAGGGTTAGGGTTAGGGTTAGGGTAAGGTTAGGTTTAGGGTCAGGGTTAGGGTAAGGGTAAGGTTAAGTGTGCGGGTTAGGGTTAGGTTTAGGGTTAAGGGTTAGGGTTAGGGTTAGGGTTAGGGTACGTTTTAGGGTTAGGGTTAGGGTTAGGGGTAGGGTTTAAGGTTAGGGGTAGTGTTAGGTTTAGGTTTAGGTAAGGGTAAGTTTTAGGGTTAGGGTTAAGGTTAGGGTTAGGGTTAGGTTTGGGGTTAGGTTTAGGGTAAGTGTAAGGGAAAGAGTTAGGGTAAGGGTAAGGGTTAGGGTTAGGGTTAAGGTTAGGGTTAGGTTAGGGTTAGGGTTAGGGTTAGTTTTAGGGTTAGGGTTAGGGTAAGGGGTAAGGTTTAGGTTTAGGGTTAGTTTTAGGATTAGGGTTAGGGTTAGGTTTATGGTTAGTGTTAGGGGTAAGGGAAAGGGTTAGGGTGAGGGTTAGGGTTAGGGTTAAGTTTAGGGTTAGGGTTATGGTTATGGTTAGGGGTCAGTGTTAGGTGTAGTGTAAGGGTAAGTTTTAGGGTAGGGTAGGTTAGGATTAGGGGTTAGCGTTAGGGTAAGGGTAAGGGTGTAAGGTTTAGGGTTAGGGTAAGGGTAAGTGTTAGGGTTAGGGTTAGGGATAGGTGTGTTAGGGTTAGGGTTAGAGTGAGGGTAAGGTAGGTTTAGGGTTATGGTTAGGGGTTAGGGTTAGTTTTAGTGTAAGGGTTAGGGTTTAGGGTAAGTGGTAGAGTTATGGTTGGGATAAGGGTAAGGTTTAGGGTTAGTGTTAGGGTAAGGGTAAGGGTTAGGGTAGGGTTACGGTCAAGTTTGGGGTTAGGATTAGGGTACGGGTAAGGGGTTAGGGTTAGGGTTGGGGTTTGTGGTTAGGGTTAGGCTAAGGGGGTAAGGGTTAGGTTTAAGGTAAGTGTTAGGGTTAGGGTTAGGGTTAGGGTAAAGTTAGGGTTAGGGTTAGGGTTAGGTTTAGGTTTAGGCGATTAGGTAAGGGTAAGGGTTAGGTTTAGGTTTAGGGTTGGAGATAAGATTAGGGTTAGGGTTAGGGTAAGGGTAAGGGTTAGGGTTAGGGTTAGGGGTAAAGTTTAGGGGTTGGGGTTAGGGTTAGGGTTAGGTTTAGGGTTAGGGTTTGGGTAAGGGTAAGGTTTACAGTTAGGTTTAGGGTTGGGGTTAAGATTAGGTTTAGGGTTAGGGTAAGGGTCAGGGTTAGGTTTAGGGTAAGGGTAAGGGGTAAGTGTTTGGGTTAGGGGTAGGGTTAGTGTTAGTGTAAGGGTAAGGGTTAGGGTTAGGGTTAGGGTTAGGTTAGGGTTGGGGTTTGGGTTAGGGTTAGGTTTAGGGTTAGGGTAAGGGTAAGGGTTAGGGTTGGGGTTAGGGTAAGGTTAGGTTTATGGTCAAGGTTAGGGCTAAGGGTAAGGTTAACTGTGCGGGTTAGGGTTAGGGTTAGTTTTAGGGTAAGTGGTTAGGGTTAGTTTTAGGGTAAGGGTTAGGGTTAGGGTTAGGGTTAGGGTAAGGTTGAGGTTTAGGGTTATGGTTAGGGTTAGGGGTAGGGTTTAAGGTTAGGGGTAGGTTTAGGGTTAGGTTTAGGGTAAGGGTAAGGTTTAGGGTTAGGGTTAGGGTTAGGGTTAGGGTTAGGTTTGGGGTTAGGGTTAGGGTAAGGGTAAGGGTAAGAGTTAGGGTAAGGGTAAGGGTTAGTGTCAGGGTTCGGGTTATGGTTAGTGTTAGGGATAGGGTTAAGGTAAGGGTTAGGGTTAGGGTTAGGGTTAGGGTTAGTTTTAGGGATAGGGATAGGGTAAGGGTAAGGTTTAGGGTTAGGGTTAGTTTTAGCTTTAGGGTTAGGGTTAGGTTTATGGTTAGTGTTAGGGTAAGGGAAAGGGTTAGGATGAGGGTTAGGGTTAGGGTAAGTGTTCAGGGTAGGGTTAGTGTTAGGGTTAGGGTTAAGTTTAGGGTTATCGTTATGGTTATGGTTAGGGGTCAGTGTTAGGGTTAGTGAAAGGGTAAGTTTTAGGGTTATGGTTAGGATTAGGGGTTAGGGTTAGGGTTGGGGTTAGGTTTAGGGTTAGGGTTAGGGTTACGTTTAGGGTTAGGTTTGGGATAAGGGTACGGGTTAGGGTCGAGTAAGGGTTAGGGTTAGGGTTAGTGTTAGGGTTAGGTTTAAGGTTAGGGTTAGTGTTAGGGTTAGGGTTAGGGTTAGGGTTAGGGGTTAGGGTTAGGGTTAGGGTTATGGTAAGGGTAAGGTTTAGGGTTAGGTTTAGAGTTATGGGTTAGGGTTAGGGTTAGGGTAAGTGTAAGTTTTAGGGTTAGGGTAAGGGTAAGTGTTAGGGTTACTGTTAGGGATAGGTGTTAGGGTTAGGGTTAGGGTGAGGGTAAGGTTTAGGGTTAGGGTTAGGGTTAGGGTTAGGTTTAGGGTTGGGGTTAAGATTAGGGTTAGGGTTAGGTTAAGGGTAAGGGTTAGGGTTAGGGTTAGGGTAAAGTTAGGGTTGGGGTTAGGGTTAGGGTTAGGTTTAGGGTTAGGGGTAGGGTAAGGGTAAGGGTTAGGGTTAGGTTTAGGGTTGGGGTTAAGATTAGGTTTAGGGTTAGGGTAAGGGTCAGGGTTAGGTTTAGGGTTAGGGTAAGGGTAAGTGTATGGGTTAGGGTAGGGTTAGTGTTAGTGTAAGGGTAAGGGTTAGGGTTAGGGTTAGGGTTAGGGTTAGGGTTAGGGTTAGGGTTAGGTTTGGGATAAGGGTACGGGTTAGGGTCGAGTAAGGGTTAGGGTTAGGGTTAGTGTTAGGGTTAGGTTTAAGGTTAGGGTTAGTGTTAGGGTTAGGGTTAGGGTTAGGGTTAGGGGTTAGGGTTAGGGTTAGGGTTATGGTAAGGGTAAGGTTTAGGGTTAGGTTTAGAGTTATGGGTTAGGGTTAGGGTTAGGGTAAGTGTAAGTTTTAGGGTTAGGGTAAGGGTAAGTGTTAGGGTTACTGTTAGGGATAGGTGTTAGGGTTAGGGTTAGGGTGAGGGTAAGGTTTAGGGTTAGGGTTAGGGTTAGGGTTAGGTTTAGGGTTGGGGTTAAGATTAGGGTTAGGGTTAGGTTAAGGGTAAGGGTTAGGGTTAGGGTTAGGGTAAAGTTAGGGTTGGGGTTAGGGTTAGGGTTAGGTTTAGGGTTAGGGGTAGGGTAAGGGTAAGGGTTAGGGTTAGGTTTAGGGTTGGGGTTAAGATTAGGTTTAGGGTTAGGGTAAGGGTCAGGGTTAGGTTTAGGGTTAGGGTAAGGGTAAGTTTATGGGTTAGGGGTAGGGTTAGTGTTAGTGTAAGGGTAAGGGTTAGGGTTAGGGTTAGGGTTAGGTTAGGGTTAGGGTTAGGGTTAGGTTTAGGGTGGTAAGGCTTAGGGTTAGGGTTAGGGTAAGGTTAGGTTTAGGGTCAGGGTTAGGGTAAGGGTAAGGTTAAGTGTGCTGTTTAGGTTTAGGGTTAGGTTTAGGGTTAGGGTTAGTGTTAGGGTTAGGGTTAGGGTAAGGTTTAGGGTTAGGGTTAGGGTTTGGGGTAGGGTTTAAGGTTAGGGGTAGGGTTAGGATTAGGTTTAGGGTAAGGGTAAGGTTTAGGGTTAGGGTTAGGGTTAGGGTTAGGTTTTGGGTTAGGGTTAGGGTAAGGGTAAGGGTAAGAGTTAGGGTAAGGGTAAGGTTTAGGTCAGGGTTCGGGTTATGGTTAGTGTTAGGGTTAGGGTTAGGGTTAGGGTTGGGATTAGGGTTAGGGTTAGGGTTGGTTTTAGGGTTAGGGTTAGGGTAAGGGTAAGGTTTAGGGTTAGGGTTAGTTTTAGGATTAGGGTTAGGGTTAGGTTTATGGTTAGTGTTATGGTTAGGGAAAGGTTTAGGGTGAGGGTTAGGGTTAGGGTAAGTGGTAGAGTTATGTTTGGTGTAAGGGTAAGGTTTAGGGTTAGAGTTAGGGTAAGGGTAAGGTTTAGGGTTTGGGTTATTGTTAGGGTTAGGTTTGGGGTTAGGATTAGGGTATGTGTAAGGGTTAGGGTAAGGGTTAGGGTTGTGGTTAGGGTTAGGCTAAAGGTAAGGGTTAGGGTTAAGGTTAGGGTTAGGGTTAGGGTTAGGGTAAATTTAGTGTTAGGGTTAGGGTAGGTTTAGGTTTAGGGATAGGTAAGGATAAGGGTTAGGGTTAGGTTTAGGGTTGGGGTTAAGATTAGGGTTAGGGTTAGGGTAGGGGTAAGGTTTAGGGTTAGGGTTAGGGTAAAGTTAGGGTTGGGGTTAGGGTTAGGGTTAGGTTTAGGGTTAGGGGTAGGTAAGGGTAAGGGTTAGGGTTAGGTTTAGGGTTGGGGTTAAGATTAGGTTTAGGTTTAGGGTAAGGGTCAGGGTTAGTTTCGGGTTGGGGTTAAGATTAGGTTTAGGGTTAGGGTAAGGGTCAGGGTTAGGTTTAGGGTTAGGGTAAGGGTAAGTGTTTGGGTTAGGGGTAGGGTTAGTGTTAGGGTAAGGGTAAGGGTTAGGGTTAGGGTTAGGGTTAGGTTTAGGGTTAGGGTTAGGGTAAGGGTAATGGTTAGGTTTAGGGTAAGGGTTAGGTTTAGGGTTAGGGTTAGGGTAAGTGTTAGGGTTAGGGTTAGGGTAAGGGTAAGGGTAATTGTTAGACTTAGGGTTATGTTTAGGGTTAGGGTTAGGGTTAGGGTTAGGATAAGGGTAAAAGTTAGGGTTAGGATGAGGTTTAGGGTTAGGTTAACGGTTCGGGTTAGGTTTAGGGTTAGGGTTAGGGTTAGGATTAGGGTTAGGTTTACGGTTAGGGTTAGGGTAAGGGTAAGGGTTAGGGTGAGGAATAGGGTTAGGGTAAGGGTTCGGGTTAGGGTTAGTGTTAGGATAAGGGTAAGGTTTAGGGTTAGGGTTAGGGTTAGGGGTTAGGGTTAGGGTTAGGTTTAGGGTTAAGTTTAGGGTTAGGTTTAGGGATAGGGTTAGGGTAAATTAAGGGTTGGCGTTAGGGTTAGGGTTAGGGTAAGAGTTAGGCTTAGGGTTAGTGTTAGGTTTAGGGTTAAGTTTAGAGTTAGGGTTAGGGTTAGGGTTAGGGTAAGGGTAAGGTTTAAGGTTAGGGTTAGGGTTAGGGTTAGGTGTTATTGTTAGGCTTAGAGAAAGGTAAGGTTTAGGGTTAGGGTAAGGTAAGGGTTAGGGTTGGGGTTAGGGTTAGGGGTTAGTGTTAGGGTTATGGTAAGGGTAAGATTTAGGGTTAGGGTTAGGATTAGGGGTTAGGGTTAGGATTAGAGTATGTGTTAGGGTTATAGTAAGGGTTAGGGTTAGATTTAGGGTAAGGGTAAGGTTTAGGGGTAGGTTTAGGGTTAGTGTAAGGGTAAGGGTTAGGGTTAGGGTAAGGTTAGGTTTAGGATATGGTTAGGGTTAGGTTTAGGGTTAAGGTTAGGGTAAGGGTAATAGGGTTACGTTTAGGGTTGGGGTTAAGGTTAGGGTTAGGGTTAGGGTAAGGGTAAGGGTTAGGGTTAGAGTTAGGTTAAGGGTAATGGTTATGGTTAGCGTTAGGTTAGGGGTAGCGTTAGGGTTAGGGTTCGGGTTAGGGGAAGGGTTAGGGTCAGGGTCAGGGTCAGGGTTAGGGTTAGGGTTAGTGTTAGGGTTATTGTCAGGTTCAGGGTCAGGGTCAGGGTTAGGGTTAGGGTTAGGGTTAGGGTTAGGGAAAGGTTAGGGGTTAGGTTTAGCGTTAGGGTTAGAGTTCGGGTTTAGGTTTAGGGTTAGAGGTAGGGTAAGGGTTAGGGTTAGTGTAAGGGTAAGGTTTAGGGTTAGAGTTAGGGTTAGGGTTAAGGTTAGGGGGGTATTGTTTTGGGTTAGGGTAAGGGTAAGGGTAAGGGTAAGGGTTAGGGTTAGGGTTAGGGTTAGGTTTGGGGTTAGGGTTAGGGTAAGGGTAAGGGTTAGGGTAAGGGTTAGGGTTAGGGTAAGGGTTAGGGTTAGGTTTAGGGTAACGGTAAGGTTTATGGTTAGGGTTAGGGTTAGGGGTTAGGGTTCGGGTTAGGTTTAGGGTTAGGGTTAGGGTTAGGTTTAGGGTTAGGGTTAGGGTAAGGCTAAGGGTTAGCGTTAGGGTTAGGATTAGGGTAAGGGTTAGGGTTAGGGTTAGGGTAAAGTTTAGGTTTAGGGTTAGGGTTAAGGTAAAAGTTAGGGTTAGGGTTAGGGTTAGGGTAAGGGTAAGTGTTTGGGTTAGGGGTAGGCTTAGGGTTAGGGTAAGTGTAAGGGTTAGGGTTAGGGTTAGGATTAGGGTTAGTATAAGGTTAGAGTTAGGGTACGGGTAAGGGTTAGGGTTAGGGTAAGGGTTAGGGTTAGAGTAAGGGTAAGTGTTAGGCTTAGGGTTAGGGTTAGGGTAAGGGTAAAGGTTAGGTTAGGGTTAGTGTTAGGGTGAAGTTTAGGGTTAGGTTTAGGGTTAAGTTTAGGGTTAGGTTTAGGCTTAGGTTTAGGTTTAGGGTTAGGGTTTTGAGTTAGGGTTAGGGTTAGGGTTAGTGTTAGGGTTAGGGTAAGGGTAAGGGTTAGGGTTAGTGTTAGGGTTAGGGTTAGGGTCGGGGTTAGGGTTAGGGTTAGGGTTAGGGTAAGGTTAGGGTTAAGGTCAGGGTTAGGGTTAGTTTAAGGGTAAGTGTTAGGTTTAGGGTTTGGGTTAGGGTAATGGTAAGGGTTAGGGTTAGGGTAAGGGTTAGGGTTAGGGAAGGGTAAGTGTTAGGGTTAGAGTTATGGTTAGGGTAAAGGTTAAGGTTGGGTTAGGGTTAGGGTTAGGGTAAGGGTTAGGGTTAGCGTTAGCATTAAGTTTAGGTTTAGGGTTTGGGTTAGGGTTAGGATTAGGGTTAGGTTTAGGTTTAGTGTTATGGTTAGGGTAAGGGTAAGGGTTAGGTTTAAGTTTAGGGTTTAGGTTAGGGTTAGGTTTTGGGTTAAGTTTAGAGTTAGGGTTAGGGAAATTTTAAGGGTTAGGGTTAGGGCTAGGGTTAGGGTTAGGGGTTAGTCTTATGTTTAGGGTTAAGGCTGGTTAAGGGTAAGGTTAGGGTTAGGGTTAAGGTAAGGGTTAGTGTTAGGGATAGGGTTAAGGTAAGGGTAAGGCTTAGGGTTCGTGTTAGGGTTAGGTTTACGGTTAGGGTTAGGGTTAGATTTAGGTTAAGGGTAAGGTTTAGGGTTAGGTTTAGGGTTAGGGTAAGGTTTAGGGGTAGGGTTAGGGATAGGGTAAGGGTAAGGATTAGGGTTAGGGTTAGGGTTAAGGTTAGGCTTAGGGTTAGTGTTAGGGTAAGGATAAGTGTTGGGGTTAGGGTGAGGGTTAGGGGTAGGTTTAGGGGTTAGGGTTCAGGTTAGGGTTGGGTTTAGGGTTAGATTTAGGGTTAGGGTTAGGGTTAGGTTTAGGGTTAGGGTTAGGGTTAGGGTATGGGTAAGTGTTAGGGTTAGGGTCAGGGTTAGAGTTAGGATAAAGATAAGTGTTAGGGTTAGGATTAGGTTAAGGGATAGGGGTTAGGGTTAGGGTTAGGGTTAGGGTTAGTGTAAGGGTAAGGGTTAGGTTTAGGGTTAGGGTTAGTGTTTGTTTTAGGGGTTAGAGTTAGGGTTTGGGTTAGGGTTACGTTTAGGGTAAGGGTAAGAGTTAGGGTTGGGGTTAGGGTTAGGTGTTAGGGTTAGGGTTAGGATTAGGTTAGGGTAAGTTTAGGGTTACGATCAGGGTTAGGGTTAGGGTATGGGTAAGTGTTAGGGTTAGGGTTAGTGTTAGGGTAAGCGTTGGGTTTAGGGTTAGGGTAGGGGTAAGGGTTAGGTTTAGGGTTAGGATTCGGGTTAAGTTTAGGTTTAGGGTTTCAGTATGTGTTAGGATTAGGGTTAGGTTTAGGTTTAGGGTTGGGGTTAGGGTAAGGGTAAGGGTTAGTGTTAGGGTTAGGTTGAAGTTTAGGCTTAGGGTTTGGGTTAGGGTTAGGGTTAGAGTTAGGGAAATTGTAAGGGTTAGGGTTAGGGCTAGGGTTAGGTTTAGGGTTTAGGGTTAGTGTTAGTATTAAGGTTAGGGGTTAGGGTTAGTGTTAGGGTTAGGGTAAGGGTAAGGTTTAGGGTTAGGGTTAAGGTTAGGGGATAGGGTTAGGGTAAGGGTTAGGGTTAGGGTTAGGGTTAGGTTTAGGGTTAGGGTAAGGGTAAGTGTTTGGGTTAGGGGTAGGGTTAGTGTTAGTGTAAGGGTAAGGATTAGGGTTAGGGTTAGGGTTAGGTTTAGGTTTAGGGTTAGGGTAAGGGTAAGGGTTATTGTTAGGGTAAGGGGTAGGGTTAGGGTTAGGGTAAGGGCAAGTGTTCGGGTTAGGGTTAGGGTTAGGGTAAGGGTAAGGGTTAGTTTTAGAGTTAGGGTTAGTTTTAGGGTTAGGGGTTAGGGTTAGGATAAGGATAAAGGTTAGGGTTAGGGTTAGTGTTAGGGTGAAGTTTAGGGTTAGGGTTAGGGTTAAGTTTAGGGTTAGGTTTAGGCTTAGGTTTAGGGTTAGGTTTAGAGGTTAAAGTTAGGGTTAGGATTAGGGTAAGGGTAAGGGTTAGGGTTAGGGTTAGGGTTAGGGGTTAGGGTTAGGGTTAGGGTTAGGGTAAGGTTAGGGTTAGGGTCAGGGTTAGGGATAGTTTAAGAGTAAGTGTTAGGTTTAGGGTTAGGGTTAGAGTAAGGGTAAGGGTTAGGGTTAGGGTTAGGGTAAGGGTTAGGGTTAGGGTTAGGGTAAGTGTAAGTGTTAGGGTTAGGGTTAGAGTTAGGGATAGTGTAAGGATTAGGGTTGGGTTAGGGTTAGGGTTAGGGTAAGGTTTAGGGTTAGAGTTAGGGTTAAGTTAAGGTTTAGGGTTAGGGTTAGTGTTTGGATTAGGGTTAGGTTTAGGTTTAGTGTTAGGGTTAGGGCAAGGGTAAGGGTTAGGTTTAGGTTTAGGATTTAGTTTAGGATTAGGGTTTGGGCTAGGGTTAGGGTTAGGGTTAGGGTGATGATAAGGGTTAGGGTTAGGGCTAGGGTTAGGGTTAGGGGTAAATGTTAGGGTTAGGGTTAGGTTTAGGGTAAGGGTAAGGTGTACGGTTAGTCGTTAGAGTTAGGGTTAGGGTGAGGGTTAGGGATAGGGTTAAGGTAAGGGTAAGGGTTAGGTTTCGGTTTAGGGTTAGGTTTACGGTTAGGGTTAGGGTTAGGTTTAAGGTAAGGTTAAGGTTTAGGGTTAGGGTTAGGGTAAGGGTAAAGTTTAGGGTTAGGGTTAGGGTTAAGGTTAGGCTTAGGGTTAGGGTTAGGGTAAGGAGAATTGTTGGTGTTAGGGTTAGGGTTAGGGTTAGGGTTAGGGTTAGGGTGAGGGTGAGGGTTAGGGTTATGGTTAGGTTTCAGGTTAGGGTTGGGGTTAGGGTTAGGGTTAGGGTTAGGTTTAGGGTTAGGTTTAGGGTTAGGGTTAGGGTTAGGGTATGGGTAAGTGTTAGGGTTAGGGTGACGGTTAGGGTTAGGATAAGGGTAAGTGTTTGGGTTAGGATAAGGTTAAGGGATAGGTGTTAGGCTTAGAGTTAGGGTTAGGGTAAAGGTAAGGGTTAGGGTTAGGGTTACGGTTAGGGTTAAGTTTAGGGTTAGGGGCTAGGCTTAGGTTTAGGGTTAGGGTAAGGGTTAGGGTTATGGTTTGTGTTAGGGGTTAGAGTTAGGGTTTGGGTTAGGGTTACGTTTAGGGTAAGGGTAAAATTTAGGGTTAGGGTTAGGGTTAAGGTTAGGCTTAGGTTTAGGGTTAGGGGTAAGGAGAATTGTTGGGGTTAGGGTTAGGGTTAGGGTAAGGGTTAGGGTTAGGGTTAGGGTAAGGGTAAGTGTTAGAGATAGGGTTAGGGTTAGGGTTAGGCTTAGGGTAAGGGTTGAGGTTAGGGTTAGGGTAGGGGTAAGGGTTAGGTTTAGGGTTAGATTAGGGTTAAGTTTAGGTTTAGGGTTTCGGTTAGGGTTAGGATTAGGGTTAGGCTTAGGTTTAGGTTAGGGTTGGGGTTAGGGTAAGGGTAAGGGTTAGGGTTAGGGTTAGGTTTAAGGTTAGGGTTAGGGTTTGGTTTAGGGTTAGGGTTAGGTTTAGGGAAATGGTAAGGGTTAGGGTTAGGTCTAGGGTTATGGATAGGGTTAGGGTTAGGGTTAGGGTTAGGGTTAGGGTAAGGGTAAGGTTTAGGTTTAGGTGTTAGATTTAGTGTTAGGGTTAGAGTTAGGGTTAAGGTAAGAGTAAGGGTTAGCGTTCGGGTTAGGGTTAGGGATACGGTTAGGGTTAGGGGTAGGTTTAGGTTAAGGGTAAGGTTTAGGGTTAGGGTTAGGATAAGGTTTAAGGTAAGGGTAAGGTTTAGGGGTTGGGTTAGGGGTTAGCGTTAGGGTAAGGGTAAGGGTTAGGTTTAGGGTTATGGTTAAGGTTAGGTTTAGGCTTAGGGTTAGGGTAAGGATAAGCTTTAGGGTTAGGGTTATGGTTAGTGTGAGGGTTAGGGTTAGGGTTAGGGGTAAGAGTTCGGTTTAGGTTTAGGGTTAGTTTAAGGGTTAGAGTTAGGGTTAGGGTAAGGGTTATTGTTAGGGTTAGGGTAAGGGTAAAAGTTAGGGTTAGTGTTAGCGTTAGGGTTAGGGGTTATGGTTAGGGTTAGTTTTAGGGTAAGTGTTATTGTTAGGGTTAGGGTAAGGGTTAGGGTTAGGGTTAGGGTTACGGGTTAGGGTTAAGGTTAGGGTAAGTTTTAGGGTAAGGGTTAGGGGTTAGGTTTAGGGTTAGGGTTCGTTTTAGGGTTAGTGTTATGGTTAGGTTAGGGTAAGGGTAAGGGTTAGGGTTAGGGTTAGGGTAATGTTTAGGATTAGTGTTAAGGTTAGGGTTAGGGTAAGGGTTAGGGTTAAGGTTAGGGTTAGGGTTATTGTTAGGTTTAGGGTTAGGGTGAGGTTTAGGGTTAGGGTTAGGGGTAAGGGTTTGGGTTAGGGTTAGGGTAAGGGTTAGGTTAAGGGTTAGGGTAAGGGTTAGGGTTAGGTTTGGGTTACTGTTAGGGTTAGGTAAGGGTTAGGTTTAGGGTAGGGCTTAGGGTTAGGGTTATGGTAAGGATTGGGGTTATGGTTAGGGTTAGGGTAAGGGTAAGGGATGGGTTAGGGTTAGGGTTAGCATTAAGTTTAGAGTTAGGGTTTAGGTTACAGTTAGGGTTAGGGTAAGGTTTAGGGTTAAGTTTAGGTTTAGGGTTTGGTTTAGGGTATGGGTAAGGGTTAGGGTTAGGGTTAGGGTTAGGGTTAGGGTTAGGGTTAGGGCAAGTGTAAGAGTTAGGTTTAGGATTAGGGTTAGGGTTAAGGTAAGGGAAAGGGTTAGGGTTAGGGTTAGGGTTCGGGTAAGGGTAAGGGTAAGCTTTAGGGTTACGGTTAGGGTTAGGGTTAGGGAAAGGGTTAGAGTTAGGGTTAGGGTTAGGGTTAGGGTTAAGGTAAGGGAAAGGGTTAGGGTTAGGGTTAGGGTTCGGGTAAGGGTAAGGGTAAGCTTTAGGGTTACGGTTAGGGTTAGGGTTAGGGAAAGGGTAAGGGTTAATGTTAGGGTTAGGGAAAGGTTAAGGATTAGGGTAAGGGTTAGGGTTAGGGTAAGGTTTATGGTTAGGTTAGGGTTAGGATTAGCATTAAGGTTAGGGTTAGGGTTGTGGTAAGGGTAAGGGTTAGGGTTAGGGTTAGGGTTAGGGTAAGGGTAAGGGTTAGCGTTAGGGTTAGTTTTAGGGTTAGGGTAAGGGTTAGGGTTAGGGTTAGTGTTAGGTTTAGGGTTAGGGTAAGGATAGGGTTAGGGTTAGTGTTAGGTTTAGGGTTAGGGTTAGGGGTTAGGGTTAGGGTTAGGGTAAGAGTTAGGGTTAGGTTAAGGGTAAGGGTAAGTGGTAGGGTTAGGGTTAGGGTTAGGTTAGGGCAAGGGTATGGGTTAGGGTTGGGGTTAGGGTTACGGTTAGGGTAAGGGTTCGGGTTAGGTTTAGGGTAAGGGTAGGGTAAGAGTTAGGGTTAGGGTTAGGGTTAGTGTTAGGGTTAGGGTAGGGTAAGGGTAAGGGTTAGGTTAGGGATAGGGTTAGGGGTTAGGGTTAGGGTTAGGGTAAGGGGTTAGCGTTAAGTTTAGTGTTAGGGTTAGGTTTAGGGTAAGGGTAAGGGTTAGGGTTAGGGTTAGGGTTAGGGCAAGTGTAAGGGTTAGGTTTAGGATTAGGGTTAGGGTTAGTATTAGGGTAAGGATTAGGGTTAGGGTAAGGGTTAGGGTTAGGTTAGGGTAAGGGTAAGCGTTAGGGTTAGTGTTAGGGATAGGGTTAGGGTTAGACGTTAGGGTTAGGGTTAGGGTAAGGGTTAGGTTTAGGTTTAGGGTAAGGGTGAGTGTTAGGGTTAGGGTTAGGGTTAGGTAAGTGTAAGGGTATGGGTTAGGGTTGGGGTTAGGGTTAGGGTTAGGGTAAGGGTTAGGTTTAGGGTTAGGGTTAGTGTAAGGATTAGGGTTAAGTTTAGTGTTAGGGTTAGGTTTAGGGTAAGGGTAAGGTTTAGGGTTAGGGTTATGGTTAGCGTTAGGGCAAGTGTAAGGGTTATGGTAATGGCAAGGATTCGGGTTAGGGTTAGGGTTAGTTTTAGTTTTAGGGTTAGGGTTAGGGTTAGGGAAAGAGTAAGGGTTAATATTAGGATTAGTGTTAGGGTATGGCTAAGGGTTAGGGTTAGGGTTAGGGTTAGCGTAAGAGTAAGGGTTAGGGTTAGTTTTAGGGTTAGGGTAAGGGTTAGGGTTAGGGTTAGGGTTAGGTTTAGGGTTAGGGTTAGGGTAAGGGTAAGGGTTAGGGTAACGGTTAGGTGTAGGTTTAGGGTTAGGTTTAGGGTTAGGGTTAGGGTTAATGTTAGGTTTAGGGTTAAGGTTACGTTTAGGGTTAGGGTAAGGTTAAGGGTTAGGGTTAGGGTTAGGGTTAGGGTAAGGTTAAGGGTTAGGGTAAGGGTTAGGGTTAGGGTTAGGGTAAGTGTAAGTGTTAGGGGTAGTGTTAGGGTTAGGGTAAGGGTAAGGGTTATTGTTAGGGTTAGCGTGAGGTTTAGGGTTAGGGTTAGGGTTTGGGTTAGGATAAGGGTAAGTGTTAGGGTTAGGGTTAGGGTAAGGGTAAGTGTTAGGGTTAGGGTTAGGCTTAGGTTTAGGGTTAGGGTTAGGGTAAGGGTAAGTGTTAGGGTTAGGGTTTGGTTAGGGTTAAGTTTAGGGCTGGGTTAGGCTTAGTTTTAGGGATAGGGTTAGGGCAATGGTAAGGGTTATGATTAGGGTTTGGGTTAGGGTTAAGTTTAGGGTTAGGGTTAGGGTAAGGTTTAGGGTTGGGTTAAGGTTAGGGTTAGGGTAAGGGTTAGGGTTAGGGTTAGGGTTAGGTTTAAGTTTAGGTTTAGGGTTAGGGTTAGGGTTAGGATTAGGGTTAAGTTTAGGTTTAGGGTTAGGGTTAGGGTAAGCTTAAGGGTTAGGGTTAGGGTTAGGGAAATTGTAAGGGTTAGGGTTAGGGTAGGCTTAGGGTTAGGGTTTAGTGTTAGGGTTAGGGTTAGCGTTAGGGTAAGGGGAAGTTTAGGGTTAGGGTTTAGAGTTAGGTTTAGGGTTAGGGTTAAGGTAAGGTTAAGGGTTAGGGTTCGGGTTAGGGTTAGGTTTAGGTTTAGGGTAAGGGTAAGATTTAGGGTTAGGGTTAGGGTTAGGTTTAGGGTAAGGATAAGGTTTAGGGTTATGGTTAGGGTTAGGATAAGGGTAAGGGTTAGGGTTAGGGTTAAGATTAGGCTTAGTCTTAGGGTTAGGGTAAGGATAAGAGTTAGGGTTACGGTTAGGTTTAGGGTTAGGTTGAGGGTGAGGGCTACGGTTAGGATTAGGGTTTAGGGGTCAGGTTAGGGTTGGGGTTAGGGTAAGGGTTAGAGTTAGGGTTAGGATAAGGGGTAGGGTTAGGGTCAGGGTAAGCGTTAGGGTTAGTGTTAGTGTTAGGGTTAGGGTTAGGGCTTAGGGTTAGGTTTAGTGTTAGTGTAAGGGTTAGGGTTAGGTTTAGCGTTAGGGTGAGGATAAGGGTTAGGGTTAGTGTTAGCGTTAGGGTAAGGGTTAGAGTTAGGTTTAGGGTTAGGGTTAGAGTTAGGGTTAGGGTAGGGTTAGGCTATGGGTTAGGGTTAGGGATAGGGTTAGGGTTTTGGGTTAGGGTTAGGGTTAGGGTTAGGATAAGAGTAAGGGTTAGGGTTAGGGTTAGGGGTTAGGGTTAAGGTTAGGGTAAGGTTAGGGTTAGGGTTAGGTTTAGGGTAAGGGTAAGGGTTAGGTTTAGGGTTAGGGTAAGTTTAGGGTTAGGGTCAGGGTTAGGGTAAGGGTAAGGGTAAGTGTGAGTGTTAGGTTTAGGGTTAGGTTTAGGGTAAGGGTAAGGATTAGGGTTAGGGTTATGGTTAGGGTAAGGTTTAGGGTTAGGGTTAGGGTTAGGGGTAGGGGTTAGGGTTAGGGGTAGGGTTAGGGTCAGGGTTAGGGTAAGGGTAAGGTTTAAGGTTAGGGTTAGGTTTAGGGTTAGGTTTAGGATTAGGGTTAGGGTAAGGGTTAGGGTAAGGGTAAGGGTTAGGGTAAGGCTTCGATTTAGGGTTAGTGTTAGGGTTAGGGTAATGGTGAGTGTTAGGGTTAGGGTAAGGTAAGGTTTAGGGTTAGGGTTAGTTTTAGGATTAGGGTTAGGTTTAGGTTTATGGTTAGGGTTACGTAAGGGTAAGGGTTAGGGTGAGGGTTAGGGTTAGGGTAAGGGTTCAGGTTAGGGTTAGTGTTAGGGTTAGTGTTAATGTTAGGGTTAGAGTTAGGGTTAGGGTTATGGTTTAGGGTTAGGTTTAGGGTAAGGGTAAGGGTTAGCGTTAGAGTAAGGGTTAGGGTTAGGGTTAGTGTTAGGGTTAGGTTTAAGGTTAGGGTTAGGGTTAGGGTTAGGGTAAGGTTAAGGTTTAGGGTTAGGGTTAGGGTAGGGGTTAAGTTTAGGGTTAGGGTAAGGGTAAGGGTAAGGTTTAGGGTTATGGTAAGGGTAAGGGTTAGGGTTAGGGTTAGGGTTAGGGTAAGGGTTAGGGTTAGGGATAGGGTTAGGGCTTAGCGGTTAGGGTTACGGTTAGGGTAAGGGTTAGGGTTAAGTTTAGTGTTAGGGTTAGGTTTAGGGCAAGGGTTAGGGTTACGGTTAGGGTTAGGGTTAGGATTAGGGCAAGTGTAAGGGTTAGGTTTAGGGTTAGGGTTAGGGTTACGGTAAGGGTCAGGGTTAGGGTTAGGGTTAGGGAAAGAGTAAGGGTTAATGTTAGGGTTGGTTAGGGTAAGGATTAGGTTTAGGGTTAGGGTTAGGGTGAGGGTTACGGGTAAGTTAAGGTTAGGATTAGCATTAAGTTTAGGGTTAGGGTTAGGGTAAGGGTAAGGGTTAGGTTTAGGGTTAGGGTAAGTGTTAGGTGTAGGGTTAGGGTTAGGGTAAGGGTTAGGGTTTGGGTTAGTGTTAGGTTTAGAGTTAAGGTTAGGGTTATGGTTAGGGTAAGGTTAAGGGTTAGGGTTAGGGTTAGGGTAAGGGTTAGGGTTAGGTTTAGGGCAAGTGTAAGTGTCAGGGTTAGGGTTAGAGTTAGGGTTAGGGTTAGGATAAGGGTAAGTGTAAGTGTTAGGGTTAGGTTTAGGGTTAGGGTAAGGGTAAGGGTTAGTGTTAGAGTTACCATTATGTTTAGGTTTAGGGTTAGGGTTAGGATTAGGATACGGGTAAGTGTTAGGGTTAGGGTTAGGGTAAGGGTAAGTGTTAGGGTTAGGGATAGGGTTAAGTTTAAGGCTAGGGTTAGGCTTATGTTTAGGGTTATGGTTAGTGTAAGGGTAAGCTTTAGGGTTAGTATTAGGGTTAGGGTTAGGGTTAAGTTTAGGGTTAGGGTTAGGCTTAGTTTTAGGGTTAGGTTAAGGCTTAGGGTTAGGGGTTAGAGTTAGGGTTAGAGTTAGTGTTAGGTTTAGGGTAAGGGTAAGGGTTAGGTTTAGGGTTAGGGTTAGGGGTTAGGTTTAGGGGAAGGGTTAGGGTTAGGTTAAGGTTAGGGTTAGGGTCAGGGTTAGGGTTAGGGTAAGTGTAAGTGTTAGGTTTAGGTTTAGGTTTAGGGTAAGGGTAAGGGTTAGGGTGAGGGTTAGGGTTAGGGTTAGGGTAAGGGTTAGGGTTATGGTTAGTGTTAGGGTAAGGTTAGGTGTTAGGGTTAGGGTTCGGGTTAGGGTTAATGTAAGGGTTAGGGTTGGGTTAGGGTTAGTGTTAGGGTAAGGGTTAGGGTTAGGGTTAGGTTTAGGGTTAAGTTTAGGTTTAGGGTTAGGGTTAGGGTTAGGATTAGGGTTAGGTTTAGGTTTAGGGTTAGGGTTAGGTTAAGGTTAAGCGTTCGGTTTAGGTTTAGGGTTTAGGTTAGGGATAGGGTTTGGGTTAGGGTTAGGGTTAGGAAAATGATAAGGGTTAGGGTTAGGGCTAGGCTTAGGGTTAGGTATTAGTGTTAGGGTTAGGGTTAGGGTTAGGGTAAGGTTGTGTTTAGGGTTAGGGGTTAGAGTTAGGGTTAGGGTTAGGGTTAGTGTTATGGTTCAGGTAAGGGTAAGGGTTAGGTTTCGGGTTATTGTTAGGTTTACGGTTAGGGTTACTGTTAGGTTTAGGGTAAGGGTAAGGTTTAGGGTTAGGGTTAGGGTTAGGTTTAGATTAAGGGTAAGGTTTAGGGTTAGGGTTAGGGTAAGGGTAAGGGTGAGGTTTAGGGTTAAGTTTAGGCTTATGGTTAGGGTTAGGGTAAGGATAAAGGTTAGGGTTAGTGTTAGGGTTTGGTTGAGGGTGAGGGTTAAGACTAGGGTTAGCGTTAGTGTTCAGGTTAGGGTTGGGGTTAGGGTAAGGGTTAGGGTTAGGGTTAGGGTAAGGGTTAGAGTTAGGGTAAGGGTAAGCGTTAGGGTTAGTGTTAGTGTTAGGGTTAGGTTTAGGGTTTAGGGTTAGGGTTAGGGTTAGGGTAAGGGTTAGGGTTAGGTTTAAGGTAAGGGTAAGTGTTAGGGTTAGGGTTAGGGTTACGGTAGGATAAGGGTATGGGTTATGGTTGGGGTTAGGGTTACGGTTAAGTTAAGGGTTAGGGTTAGGGTTAGGGTTATGTTAAGGGTTAGGTTTAGGGTTAGGGTTAGAGTTAGGGTTAGGGTAGGGTAAGGGTAAGGGTTAGGGTTAGGGACAAGGTTAGGGGTTAGAGTTAGGGTTAATGTTAGGGTAAGGGTAAGGGTTAGGGTTAGGTTAGGTTTAGGTTTAGGGTTAGGGCAAGTGTAAGGGTTAGGTTTAGGATTAGGGTTAGCGTTACGGTAAGGGTAAGGGTTAGGGTTAGGGTTAGGGTTAGGTTGAGGGTGAGGGTTCGGGTTAGGGTTAGGGGTTAGGGTTCAGGTTAGGGTTGGGGTAAGGGTAAGGGTAAGGGTTAAGTTTAGGGTAAGGGTTACTAGTAGGGTTAGGGTCAAGGGAAGCGTTAGGATTAGTGTTAGGGTTAGGGTTAGGGGTTCCGGTTAGGATTAGGGTTAGGGTAAGGGTTAGGGTTAGGTTTAGGGTAAGGGTAAGTGTTAGGGTTAGGGTTACGGTTAGGTTATGGTAAGAGTATGGGTTAGGTTTAGGGTGAGGGTTAGGGTAAGTGTTAGGGTTAGGGTTTGGGTTAGGGTTAGGGTAAGGGTTAGGGTTAGGGTTAGTGTTAGGGTTAGGGTTAGAGTTAGGGTTAGGGTAGGGTAAGGGTAAGGGTTAGGGTTAGGGATAGGTTTAGGGGTTAATGTTAGGTTTAGGGTTAGGGTTAGGATAAGAGTAAGGGTTAGGGTTAGGGTTAGGGGTTAGGGTTAGGGTTAGGGTAAGGTTAGGGTTAGGGTTAGGGTAAGGGTAAGGGTTAGGGTTAGGATTAGGGTAAGGTTAGGGTTAGGGTCAGGGTTAGGGTAAGGGTAAGGTTAAGTGTCAGGGTTAGGGTTAGGGTTAGGGTTAGGTTTAGGGTAAGGGTAAGGGTTAGGGTTAGGGTTAGGGTTAGGTTAAGGGTAAGGTTTAGGGTAAGGGTAAGGGTAAGGTTCAGGGTTCGGGTTAGGGTTAGTGTTAGGGTTAGGGTTAAGGTTATTGTTAGGGTTAGGGTTAGGGTTAGGGTTAGGTTTGGGGTTAGGGTTAGGGTAAGGGTAAGGTTTAGGGTTAGGATTAGTTTTAGGATTAGGGTTAGGGTTAGGTTTATGGTTAGGGTTAGGGTAAGGGAAAGGGTTAGGGTGAGGGTTAGGGTTAGGGTAAGTGTTCGGGTTAGGGTTAGTGTTCGGGTTAGGGTTAAGGTTAGGGTTAGGGTTACGGTTAGGGTTAGGGTTATGGTTAGGGGTCAGTGTTAGGGTTAGGGTCAGGCTAAGCGTTAGGGTTAGTGTTAGGGTTAGGGTTAGGGTTAGGGTTAGGGGTTAGGGTTAGGATTTGGGTTAGGGTAAGGGTTAGGGTTAGGTTTAGGGTAAGGGTAAGTGTTAGGGTTAGGGTTAGGGTTAGGTTAGGTTAAGTGTATGGGTTAGGGTTAGGGTTAGGTTTAGGGTAAGGGTTAGGGTTAGGGTTTGGTTTAGGGTAAGGGTTAGGTTTAGGGTTAGGGTTAGGGTTAGAGTTATGGTTAGGGTAGGGTAAGGGTAAGGGTTAGGGTTAGTGATAGGGTTAGGGGTTAGGGTTAGGGTTAGGTTTAGGGGTAGGATAAGAGTAAGGGTTAGGGTTAAGTTTAGGTTTTAGGGTTAGGGTTAGGGTAAGGTTAGGGTTAGGTTTAGGGTTAGGGTTTCGATTAGGGTAAGGGCAAGGGTTAGGGTTAGGGTTAGGTTAGGGTTAGGGTTAGGTTTGGGGTTAGGGTTAGGGTAAGGGTTAGGGACAGAGTTCGGGTTAGGGTTAGTGTTACGGTTAGGGTTAAGGTTAGGGCTAAGGTTAGGGTTAGGGTTAGGGTTAGTTTTATGGTTAGGGTTAGGGTAAGGGTAAGGTTTAGAGTTAGGGTTAGTTTTAGGATTAGGGTTAGGGTTAGGTTTATGGTTACGGTTAGGGTAAGGGAAAGGGTTAGGGTGAGGGTTAGGGTTAGGGTTAGGGTTAGGGTTAGGTTTAAGGTTAGGGTTAGGATTAGGGTTAGGGGTTAGGGTTAGGGTTAGGGTAAGGGTAAAGTTTTGGGTTAGGTTTAGGTTTATGGGTTAGGGTTAGGGTTAGGGTCAGGGTAAGGTTTAGGTTTAGGGTAGGGGTAAGTGTTAGGGTTAGGGTCAGGGTTAGGGTAAGGGTAAAGTTAAGTGTCAGGGTTAGGGTTAGGGTTAGGGTTAGGTTTAGGGTAAGGGTAAGGGTAAGGTTCAGGGTTCGGGTTAGGGTTAGTGTTAGGGTTAGGGTTAAGGTTATTGTTAGGGTTAGGGTTAGGGTTAGGGTTAGGTTTGGGGTTAGGGTTAGGGTAAGGGTAAGGTTTAGGGTTAGGATTAGTTTTAGGATTAGGGTTAGGGTTAGGTTTATGGTTAGGGTTAGGGTAAGGGAAAGGGTTAGGGTGAGGGTTAGGGTTAGGGTAAGTGTTCGGGTTAGGGTTAGTGTTCGGGTTAGGGTTAAGGTTAGGGTTAGGGTTACGGTTAGGGTTAGGGTTATGGTTAGGGGTCAGTGTTAGGGTTAGGGTCAGGCTAAGCGTTAGGGTTAGTGTTAGGGTTAGGGTTAGGGTTAGGGGTTAGGGTTAGGATTTGGGTTAGGGTAAGGGTTA
>NW_028327539.1:25000-27500 GCF_031878675.1 Megascapheus bottae | reverse complement strand
GGGTTAGGGTTATGGTTAGGAGTCAGTGTTAGGGTTAGGCTAAGGGTAAGGTTCAGGGTTCGGGTTAGGATTAGGGGTTAGGGTTAGGTTGGGGTAGGTTTAGGGTTACGGTTAGGGTTAGTTTTAGGTTTATTGTTGGGGTAAGGGTAAGGGTTAGTGTAAGGGTTAGGGTGAGGGTTAGGGTTCGGGGTTAGAGTTAGGGTTAAAGTTAGTATTAGGGTTAGGGTAAGGTTAAGGGTTAGGGTTAGGATTAGGGTTAGGTGTTAGGGTTAGGGTTAGGGTTAGGGTAAGGTTACGGTTAGGGTCAGGGTTAGGGTTAGGGTAAGGGTAAGTGTTAGCTTTAGAGTTCGGTTTAGGGTAAGGGTAAGGGTTAGGGTTAGAGTTAGAGTTAGGTTTAGGGTAAGGGTGAGGGTTAGGGTTATGGTTAGGGTTAGGGTAATGGTTAGGGTTGGGTTTGGGTTTGGGTTAGGGTTAGGGTAAGGGTTACGGTTAGGGTTAGGGTTAGGGTTAAGTTTAGGTTTACGGTTAGTGTTAGGTTAGGATTAGGGTTAGGGTTAGGTTTGGGGTTAGGGTTAGGGTAAGGGTTAGGGACAGAGTTCGGGTTAGGGTTAGTGTTAGGGTTAGGGTTAAGGTTAGGGCTATGGTTAGGGTTAGGGTTAGGGTTAGTTTTAGGGTTAGGGTTAGGGTAAGGGTAAGGTTTAGAGTTAGGGTTAGTTTTAGGATTACGGTTAGGGTTAGGTTTATGGTTACGGTTAGGGTAAGGGAAAGGGTTAGGGTGAGGGTTAGGGTTAGGGTAAGTGTTCAGGTTAGGGTTAGTGTTAGTGTTAGGGTTAGGGTTAGGGGTTAGGGTTAGGATTTGGGTTAGGGTAAGGGTTAGGGTTAGGTTTAGGGTAAGGGTAAGTGTTAGGGTTAGGGTTAGGGTTAGGTTAGGGTAAGAGTATGGGTTAGGGTTAGGGTTAGGGTTAGGGTAAGGGTTCGGGTTAGGGTTTGGGTTAGAGTAAGGGTTAGGTTTAGGATTAGGGTTAGGGTTAGAGTTAGGGTTAGGGTAGGGTAAGGGTAAGGGTTAGGGTTCGGGATAGGGTAAGGGGTTAGGGTTAGGGTTAGTTTTAGTGTTAGGATAAGAGTAAGGGTTAGGGTTAAGTTTAGGTTTTAGGGTTAGGGTTAGGTTTAGGGTTAGGGTTTGGGTTAGGGTAAGGGTAAGGGTTAGGGTTAGGGTTAGGGTAAGTTTTAGAGTTAGGGTTAGTGTTAGAGGTAGGGGTTAAGTTTAGGGGTAGTGTTAGGGTTAGGGTTAGGGTAAGGGTAAGGTTTAGGGTTAGGGTTAGGGTTAGGGTTAGGTTTGGGGTTAGGGTTAGGGTAGGGTAAGGGTAAGGGTTAGGGTTAGGGTTAGGGTTAGGGTTAGAGTTAGGGTTAGGGTAGGGTAAGGGTAAGGGTTAGGGTTAGGGATAGGTTTAGGGGTTAATGTTAGGTTTAAGGTTAGGGTTAGGATAAGAGTAAGGGTTAGGGTTAGGGTTAGGGGTTAGGGTTAGGGTTAGGGTAAGGTTAGGGTTAGGGTTAGGGTAAGGGTAAGGGTTAGGGTTAGGATTAGGGTAAGGTTAGGGTTAGGGTCAGGGTTAGGGTAAGGGTAAGGTTAAGTGTCAGGGTTAGGGTTAGTGTTAGGGTTAGGTTTAGGGTAAGGGTAAGGGTTAGGGTTAGGGTTAGGGTTAGGTTAAGGGTAAGGTTTAGGGTAAGGGTAAGGGTAAGGTTCAGGGTTCGGGTTAGGGTTAGTGTTAGGGTTAGGGTTAAGGTTATTGTTAGGGTTAGGGTTAGGGTTAGGGTTAGGTTTGGGGTTAGGGTTAGGGTAAGGGTAAGGTTTAGGGTTAGGATTAGTTTTAGGATTAGGGTTAGGGTTAGGTTTATGGTTAGGGTTAGGGTAAGGGAAAGGGTTAGGGTGAGGGTTAGGGTTAGGGTAAGTGTTCGGGTTAGGGTTAGTGTTCGGGTTAGAGTTAAGGTTAGGGTTAGGGTTACGGTTAGGGTTAGGGTTATGGTTAGGGGTCAGTGTTAGGGTTAGGGTCAGGCTAAGCGTTAGGGTTAGTGTTAGGGTTAGGGTTAGGGTTAGGGTTAGGGGTTAGGGTTAGGATTTGGGTTAGGGTAAGGGTTAGGGTTAGGTTTAGGGTAAGGGTAAGTGTTAGGGTTAGGGTTAGGGTTAGGTTAGGTTAAGAGTATGGGTTAGGGTTAGGGTTAGGTTTAGGGTAAGGGTTAGGGTTAGGGTTTGGTTTAGGGTAAGGGTTAGGTTTAGGGTTAGGGTTAGGGTTAGAGTTATGGTTAGGGTAGGGTAAGGGTAAGGGTTAGGGTTAGTGATAGGGTTAGGGGTTAGGGTTAGGGTTAGGTTTAGGGGTAGGATAAGAGTAAGGGTTAGGGTTAAGTTTAGGTTTTAGGGTTAGGATTAGGGTAAGGTTAGGGTTAGGTTTAGGGTTAGGGTTTCGATTAGGGTAAGGGTAAGGGTTAGGGTTAGGGTTAGGTT